>NW_026535905.1:482500-650000 GCF_028551555.1 Melozone crissalis
AGGCCAAGTGGTCAAACTGCTGTCTTATTAAAATTATATTTGCCTTAAGCATGTGAACTTGGGCAAGTGTGTGTGTTTTTAGAAGAAAGAACTTCACTCTTGTCAAAATACGTGGGAATTCTATTGGTAACTTTAGCAAGAGCCTGTGGTAAATCTGTTGAAGAGCCCTCCAACCACAAGCCATCATCTTTAAATATCTTTCCAGCATGTGCTGGAACTTCAATCTGACCTCTGACTCTGTGTGCATGAATCCATCTTTGTTGGTCATCTTTTCACCTTATTTTTTTGTCTTCTTTCCAAATAACATAAAGGACAAATTCTCATATCTCTGACCAAACCTCCAATCTAGGTACTGAATGTTTTCAGCCATGGTGTCCCACGGTAGAGAGCCTGGTTTGCTGCTGGGTACAAACCTGGATCTGGAAACACAGATGCAGGTTTATCATTCTCATAACTTGACTCATCCTGTTGCTGCAACTAAGCAAAAGGAATAAATAACAAACACAATTTGGAGGCATTGGGATGCATCAGATGCTGTTGATACTGATTTAGGGACTTCTGTATAATTAACTCTGCCGCTGCTATTATATTTGGTGGACAAAGGCATGTTTTGGCTTTGTCATCTCCATATGTTTGACACTATGTCCAGTGGACAGCTTTCAACAATTATTTTCTTAAGATTTATTGCAGGGACTGATGTTGGCTTCCCTTGTTCAGCTGCCTTGGCAGTCCTGTTTCACAATTTTTCTTTATCCATATACATTCATGAAGCTGTGAAGTTTACTACTGTGTCCCTATGACTTCCCCACATAAAGAATGCAATTTTCCAACCCTCCATTTCTTCCATAACCATCTATCTCACATGTTCATTATGCTTTAAATTTTCTCTTTAATATAGGATACATTTATTACTCTAATTACCCCAGGAGCTCTCATATACTCTGAACACTGTTCAATGTTAACAATTTTGGAGTAAGTTTATTTTTGGTTTTGTGTTCCATTTTCTAAAGGAATTTAAAATTATGTCATTTAAATTTTGACCATTTTTGCTACCCTCTCTTCAGAATTGTTGCAGAACTATTTGAACTTAATACCTATGGATTCTCTTCAGCCTTTCATGACTTGACAACAGCCAAGACAGCAAATAATAGAAATCAATTAAAATAATTTAACATACCCTTAGACAACTCTTTAAATTAGCAACATCCCTATATGTTATGACAGGAGGTTTATATTCCCTAGATGTATCAAAATGCATATAAATAGATAATCTGTGGACATTCCAAATATCTTATACTCAAGAACAGGATGAGGATAGCATTAGAATAGGAAGATTTGACATCTGAGCTCCAGTGGGCACTATCAGCAGCAGCTCAAATAAAACAAGACTGAAAAATCCAAAGCAGTTATTGATGTGGGAGTGTTACCAGCAGTATTTTTAATTATCATCATTCTGTGCTAACCACATTTATAAAAAAGCAACCTTTCATATTTATAATACCTTTCAGCAAAAGCAACTCAGAAGTATTCAAATGCTCATTTTTCTAAGCTCTTTTTTCCCCTTCTTTATCACAAAACCAGTAAAGGTCTATTATCCATGAAGTTGCTCACTCAGTGCACATTTCCATAGTTTCCCATTCATTTTTATTGAAATCAGGCAGCAGTCCGAGGGACCCGCATCCCCGGGAAACGGGGCAGACATCCTTTAACCTGCATGTATCACTCTGTGAGGCTGATATGATCTCTGCTCACTACAAGACCACAGTTTTGCTAGGAGCTAAAAAAGACATGGGCTCATTTTCCCTTGAAGCTCCTGCCTCGAAGCCGGCAGCAAACCAAAGCCATCGCTGCGCGAACCAAAGGTCACGTTGAGAAAAATGAAAGCACATATGAATAGAGCAGGGCTCCAAAGCCTCACCAACAAATTCATTTGGAGGCTCGTGCTATCTCTTTGAGGGGGTGTGTGTGTATGAGCAGTCTCAAGAGAAGTGTCAACAAATATCTCTGAATTCTAATGTTAGCGCCGCCGCAGCATTTCAAACGCCAACAGCCCGATGTACAATGTGGAATGTGAATTTCTATTAGTGAGAGATGGTATCCTGCTGTGCACTGGGAAGTTTGTTATCTGCTTCCCACCTTAAATTAGGACTGGCTGTCTGTAGGTAGCAGCATGTAAAACTGCTATATATTCACTACTATATATATTCATTCATCAGGTTCATTGCAGGGCATTTCTCAGTCTTTTTAAAAGGGGGAAAAAAAGAAACAATGTCCTTTAGGGGGAATGCTCAACATGCTCTGTCATTGTTAATAACCCTGTATGCATTTAAGAGAATGAATATTTATCTTACAAATTGTGGATAAAGTTATATTGGAAAAATGCCTGTCTGCACATAGCATTATGATCAGGAAACTTCAGCTTCACAAATTGGAGAAAGGGGAGAATAAATCAAATTATACTGTCTTCTTTCCTTTTTGCCTTTCATATTAATTTTGCTTTTTAAAAAAGCAGCTTTTCCCAGTGAAACAGAAAAACTGGAGTTGTGTGTTTCATCTTGGGAGAAAACAATGTTTGCTATCATAGCCCAGGGATTCTGTAAGCAGTGGACAATGAACACTTGGCTCACATGGCTGACCCAGTATTTCCAGCAGCACTCCTATTCAGTTCAGTGGGACCAGGAAGGCAATCAACTCATCAACTGCTCATCACCAGCAACACAGAGCTGAAATATCAGCATTTACTTTTCAAAACAGATATTCGCTCACGACATATTTGCTTGAATTTATACTTATTTTTAAGTTTTTTGATGAAACTATAAACCAGGTTTTCTTCTCACTGCAGTCCCACTTTCCTCACAAAAGAAGCATCCTGCTCTGTGTCTCTTGCAGAGGGCATGAGCTCTGTGTGAGGCTCAGCATGGGCTCTGCTCTCAGAGCTGGGGAATGCTTGCTGATGCTCCTGTCTCCAGCTGAAAATGAGCACAATCTGAAAGCCATGCTCATTTAAACTTCTGAATTGGAAGAAAAATTGAAATAAAAATGGAAATAAAAAACTGCACACTGATAAATACAGAGTCCCTCAGTGGACAGAGATGTTTAACAACTAATAAGTTTATGTATCAGTAGGATAATTCAGTCTTCATTCTTCATTCCCAGTCCCTCACCATGATTTGTGTTTTGTACAATTTCAGTGCTACCTCCAGTTAAAAAGTTATCGAGATCTTTCTCTATGACGCTCTGATCCTCCTGCAGACAATACCTGGCCTCTAGTTTTGGTTCACAAGCAAACATCACCATCAACCCTTGTCCTTCCTTCCTTTCTTCTGCCAAAGTCACATGTGAAAATATTCAAAATATCCGGTCCATAAGTGATGGTCTCTCAGGTCAGCACTTCCCATCCAAAGACTCCCCAGTTTTGTCTCACTTGAGTGGGCTCCTGGCCCACCCTCTAATCCTTCTGCTCATTCCTCTCTCCCCAAATTCAAGTGATCATTATCCAGTATCAAAGGCATTACTGAAGTCCAGGTAGACAGTATCTAATGCATTTCCTTTGATTAGAAAATCATCTACCTTATCAGAGGAAGCTGTCAGGGTAATTTGGCACAATTTACCTTTGGTAGACAGGAGACAGATGGGAAGGGAATAAAAGGAAAACCATATGGGAATAAAAGGAAACCCATACAAGGAGTTGCTCAGCCTGGCAGGCAGGGACTGAAGCATGTCAGCACCACAGACACTCTCATTCTCCTTCAGTAGCCTATCTGCAGAGGGGTTCAAGAAAAGGAGGGCCTGAAGGAGAAGAATGCAATAGTACTGATCCGAAATGAGGGGGTTGGAATAAGGAAAGGCAATGAGTCTAATTAATGCTCACATTTTCCAGCATGGCTGCCAACACACTGAATGATGACAAATGGCAAAGGTGACCAGGAAACACATAGAGTGTTCGTTTTCCTCATAGCAGGAGAGGTAAGAAATCAAATGTAACCAAACAAGCCAGTTTTCATTTCACATAACAAGCAATTAAAACAGGGAACTCATTGAAACCAAAAACTGAGATCTGTACAGCATGTGTAGCTGTGGAAGAAAAATCCACCAAGAGCTTTCCAGCTGAAAGATAAAACCCATGACAAAAGGTTCTATGTGACAGACTGAAGGAACCTAACAAGGCACCCTTCTGCACCAAAGAACTCCTAGACCCGCTTACTTTCACCCTTCTCTTCCCTAGGAACTCACCCTCAGGTTATGTAGAGTTTTTTTGTTTGGTTGGATTTGTGGTTTTAAAAATTTAGTTATTTTGTGAGAATAATTTTTTTCCTTCTAATTTTCCATATGTGTAAGTGTTCTTGAGATCCTTGAGAGCTTCCCATGGATGTTAGACCAGCTGACATTTGGGGTTTTTCATTTCATCCCAGGAACAGGTCCATGGGCCTTAGGCAATATGATGTCCCAGGGTCAGGCAGTGATTTGCAAGTTTGGCTCTGCTCTTGGAAACCACTTGGCCTCACCAAACCTACATCACATGCTGAAGCAGCCAGTGGTGAATTATTTTCACCATCCCTGTGCAATCTCCTTTTCCTCTTTGAATCTACATCAATCATTTAGGAAAGTATTTTCTTCTAATTGTGCCTCAGGGGCTGATGAGCCATGGTCACTTTACGAATGAGCACTTGAACTCATATTCCCCAATTAGTTTTATTTTACCCATTAAGGATTAATGTCCAAAAGCTCATTGGCTGGCAAAATGCAAATACTTCTACCTTGACAGGAATGCCTAAAAAATTATTTGGAAGTATATTCTATGAGGTCCCAAATGATTAGCAGTAGCAGTGTTCACTAAGACTAAAGACCAGCAAATAATAAAGTTACTATGCTAAACCAAACCTGTGTTGTGCTTTGATTTCTGTTTGAGGGTTGTACACAACTAATATAGAGCAGTAATACCAAAGCACTATTCAGTAAAACCCTGAGCAGTTACCATTTACAGTATATCATAGTCAGATGACAGCAGGAATGGTGGGAGTTCATTACAGGGACCATGAATTGTTGGAGGTAATTTAGATTACAATTTAAAGTTTAATTTAAAAATCTATCAACAAATGTGAAAGTGCTCGGGGAACATTTTAAAATGCACTTTAATCTCACCAGCACAAATAGCTTTTCAGAGCCCTAAACATCATCACCTGGAAAAACAGTAAAACTTTACTGCATCTTTAATTAAATTACAAACACAAAGGATAATTAACTTTTTTTATTTTTATTTTATTCATGCCATTGTTTCCCTTCAGAGTCAATATCTCCAAGTTGCAGGAACAGGATGTTATGAAGAAGTTTACAGCCTGCACATTCCCCCAGGATATTATTGCATCAAGCAGATGAAGTGCAATACATGTGCATGCACACACACACACACACAGAGACACACACACACTGAATCCACAGAGGTACCAGAGGCTGACTAAGAGCCCACCAAAGCATGTGGGAGGCCTGGTTTGAAGGAAAGAAGAGCAATGAATCAATCAGCCAGGCAGCCACAAAGGGAAGGCAGACTGCGCTGTCCCCGCCATGCAGGGGCCACCCAGCTCACACCACAGGACAGCTGAGAAATTGGAATCCAGCTGGCTCAGGCTGGCCCCTCACAGAAATGAAGGCGTTCACTCACATCTTGATTTACCTTGCTTTCCAAGGCCCCATCATCTCACCATTATTTTTTGACATTACCAATTCAGAGGGCACTTATTGTTCTCCAGGTTAATCAGCAGCTCTGTACAAGCAACAGCAAAACCAGGTCAAAATCTTGGTGGGAATGGTTATCCCTAATGCTACTGAGCTGTTGTTATAATTTGATTTTATTTTCAGATGGGACATGTCTGGATTCAAAACTGTCTTGGGCCATGACTCTAGGAATTTTCCTTGGAAAGCCCTGAGCTCCTGTTTATATTGAGATATGTGCACTGGCATTGCCTTTAAAGAGTTTTATGCCAAAGCATGCAAGCGCAAGCTCATTTAGACAGCCTTACATTGGGGAGCATGTGAGAGTGACAGAGAAAAAACCACAGCCACATGGCAGTATTTGCATAGCTTTACCTCCAAATCACAAGCACTTGGTGTTGCTCAGGTTGGTTAGATATGTGTGTAGAACAGGAACATGAAACTGTGCTGTCCTGATGGAAAGCTGCTGCTCAGAAAGCTTTGCATGAACTGAGATAAGGAGCTTTGAAATTCTCTTTAAAAAAAAAAACCCCAAACCTCTGAAATAAGGCAATTTTGATCTCTTCACTGACAGTTTTCTCTGCACCCAGCAGGACTGCTCACGTGAGGAGAAGAAATAAAATAAACTCAAATCTGTTCTCTTTCATAACCCATGATTTTACTCCAGGATACACCTCTGTGTCTACAAACATAAACAGCAGTTTGCTGATATCTGTGCTAAGCTACTGATTTACTACCATAAGATGAGGCCCACCACTGCCAGTTTTTACCAGCTGCAGATCCTACTCTGGCCCTCATGGTCCCTCCATATTTATTTGGCCTTATGGTGTACAGATCCAACAGGTCAATGCAGTGGGAAAAGTCTATTTTCTTGCATTGCTTTTCCTCCAGACTGGCCAAGAAAATTATCTCAGAAGATGCTCATGCAAGTACCAAAAGGCACAGGATCACCTGGGGAGGGAAGAAAGAAGACAGAGGTTTTCCCCTTTCACCTGCAAGGTGAAAGGGGACAATATTACATAATTTCATGTCATATTTCAGATATACTATATTTCATATAGTATATTTCAAATATTACATAATTTCAACAATATTGTTAAAACACCCACTTTGGGAGTTTTAACAGGGTTTTTTTGGGGAGTTTTAACAGTTACTTTTAAGTGAAAGAGGACAATATTACATAATTTCATATTACATATATTTCATATTATATATATTTTATATAATATATTTCAAATATTACATCATTTCAAAGGTATTGTTAAAACACCCACTCTGGGGCAAAGGGCTGGCCACAAGAGAGATGGGACTGTGAGCAGACACACAGCAGACACACAGCCCCTTGTTTGGTATCTCTGGGGAACAGGACTTCTGGGCCAGCCTTTCTTGTTTCAGGATTTCATCAAAGGCAGCATTGCCCTGCCTGTTGTGCAGACAAACAGCTGCAAAGTGGTTTCAAATCAGAAGCCACGGCTCCTGAATACAGCCACACAGCTTCCTCTTCAAAGGCAGATTGCTCAAGCCACAGGCACAATAAATTTGGACCTGTCTGCACAATACTGGATACTCATCCCAAGAGAAACACCTGACTCCATCAGATTTTTCCTGCTCCTGGAGGGAACAATGAGAAATATTCCAAATTTTTGCTAACAGCTTAACCCCAAAGAATAGAAGACCAGAACATGTGTGTTCAGCTGCATGGGGCTGAGCAGATTTATGCAATCCCTCTCACGAGCCTCTGCTGCCCTCTGTACATGAGCGAGTTCCATGCTCAAGGCACAGCCAGCACCTTCCTGAGAGGCACAAACCCCTTCTGAACAAGCTGGTCCTGCTCTGACCCAGCCTTTGCAGCATTACACACCCTAGGAACAACCTTCACAGTCACCAAGGGTGCCCACGGTGGGTGTGGGCAATAATTAACTATTTAGTGCAATAGCACAGGTGTGCACAGCCTCGTGTTACACACACAGAGGATTGTGTGATACTGAGAGATCCCACGGGCAGGGGCACCCCATAAAGACAAAATGATGTGTAAATATGTAAAATGAATATTGAAGGAGCGAGGCATGACACAGGGGGGAGGTGAGAGGGAGGGATGGGGGCTTCCAGCCTCTGGAAATAAGGGTAGGACTTCATTACATGAGCAGAAATAAAGAAATAGCACAGAATAAAAGGAGCACTGCACAAACTATATATCATTTTAATTAAAATCTACTATCTGCTAAATATATGTACAGCTGTTGGATTTCTTGAGCCAACCGATTCAAATAGGTTTCACAAGGGTTCACAGATAAGGAATTAAAAAATAAAATCAAAGGTTCCTTGTTAACTAGCTGGAAACTGATCCCCTTTTGGGAAAGCCTTTATTTTATGTAAGTTAATATGGGAGGGGGTGTTGATCATGGAAGACAAGCCTCTTAATTCCTCTCAAATAAAATGAGCAGGCATGACATGGTGCTATCACAGAAGAGAAAGAGCTGCCTGTGTGTATTAAACGTTAGTGCTTTGCCTGCTTAATTATTGGTTAATCTAGCAATTTAGCATGCTTCATTTAATTCTAATTAGGAGAATTAATAGGCAGGGAATAAAGATTTAAATAGACTGGCACAAAACAAAACTCAGACTTAAACTGCTCTTGGAAATGCAGTGTGTTTTTTTTTTTTTAATACAATTCTACAGCTCCTCGTGTCTCTCCTCAGCAATACTGCTATCTTAAATGAGAGGGTCTGGGTCAAATGGGTGATTTCAAAATACCCTGGACCCACTCTTCACTTGGCATTGATGAGTGGAGCTCTGTGGATTTACACCTGGGATCAGGGTGTTTATTTTTCCTCCTCTCTCTCCCTTTGAATCTAGACTTTGGGGTTCCACTTCCTACTCTCAAAAGGACATATGATATGGTAGGAGATCACTGTGTTATTTTTACACATCTCTCTCACTTTCTGTCTTTTTTTTAAGAGCACTGGGGGTAGGAGATAATTTAGTAGTGACACCGTCCTCAGGAGTTACACCCCATTCATGTTAAGTGATGCCTTAACTCGTGGAATTGTAAATTATTTTATTCCTTCCTCAGTCTGATGCCTTCTTTATTTTCTGTCTCCTGGCAAAGCTTTGGGGGATGAAGACACGCTCCTTTTCCACTCCAGCAGCTGGCTGCCTTCCATTGCTGCCGCCCCCAAACGCTCCAGCCTGATTTGCATGGTGTGTTTGTCTTTGCTAATCAAGCCGCGCACTCTGACAAGTCCTACGACATTGGACATGGCTGTTCTTCTAATTAAGGTGCTAATTGAATTAAATGGCTGTGGTAATGAGCAGATGAGCAGCATAAAAAGTAAAGAGTCAGATAGGCCAATTAACAAAAGAGCTGAGCATAATTATAACATTTAAAATACATGCAGCTCTGTACCAATATTGTTAATTGTTACAGGGGAATTTATGATAATTGGCTCAACAACAGGCATGCAGGCTTAACCTGGGATGGAGCCTGTAATTAAAAAAAATGATATTCAACACAAAATACAGAGCAAGGGTAATTAACACTTGATTTACATAAAATATGTGTATAAAGTGAAGCAGAATACTGCACAAATCCTATGACAAACACGAATTCTGCCGCACGTTGGCATTTAGAAGTGTGACAAGAGTAGGAAACAGGCTAAAATTCAAGCTAGTTTCAGACCTAAGCATGGGTCACAGCTGACTTTTGAGACCTTATTGCCTTCTGCCGGCAGAGTTCTGGCAAACCCACGATGCCCACCCCGCTGGGCAGAATGACATCTGTCCTGCTGTGGGTGCTGCTGTGCCCCAGCTGTGGCTGTGCTGCTCCTGCACGAGCGCAGCAGCGTGACAGAGGAGCCTGTGCTGGGAGCACAGCTGCCTGGGCAGGAATCTCTCTCATTACCACACCTGGGCTCTCCCCCAGGGGCTCTCCCAGCACAGGGAGGGCACCTGCAGCCTGGCCGGACCTTTCTGCTGGGGTGTGCCCCAGGGTGGCCAAGGCAAATCCCCAGGAAAAGCCCTGGGAGTGAGCTGGAGCCCAGGGTTCCATTTGGAGGACGATGGCTTGTCTTGTGCGGCCTGCATGGCTATATCCTCCCTTTCCCTCTGCTCTCCCTCTGCCAGTGAATTGCCAGGCTCAGGCACAGTCAGCTCCCTTTTACTCCCCTTTACTCAGCACAGACCAGAGATAAACATTGGTCTGATTTTTTTCAGGCCAAGGGGTGGCCAAGGCCCAAAGCCCCACGGGCTGCTTAGGGTCTCTAACCACTAAACTAACATATTTGCCATTAAACCAGCAGACAGATAGCACAGCATCCTTTATCTCTGTGCAGTGGATGTTTGTAATCACCTTTAGTAAAGGCCTAGGACTTGGAGAAAAGGCTCTAGACATGTCAGTATGTTCAGACACCACTACTGACATGCCCTGGACAGTCAGTGTTCCAAAACCCAGAGCCAAAACCACTCTGTGAACCCACCAAAGCAAACTTCTGAGAACTCTCACTGTGCTTCTGTGGATTTTCACCCTCAGCCTGCAGATCCTCACTGGCTGGAGAACAGTTGCGTCATTGGATGTAGAAATGGCCCAGATGCAGCTCACACAAAATATCATGGTGTGAGATATCATTATGTTTGAGGAGGGGAGGTTTCCCCTAAAACTGGAAAAAAACAGTACTGACATTGGCAATCTCATGCTCCTCTGGCTTGTTGAAGGAAAACTACAAATTATTTTGGTGCAAAATATCTTCACAGGTATTCATTACCACCGTGACTTGTCAGTATCTTTAACTCTTCAAGTAATAATTATTTATGTAATTCAAGTAATAAATATTTATGTAATTCAAGCAATTATTTATTATTATTATTATTTATTTCAATTTATTATTAATCATTTCAATTTTATTATTATTAATTTCAATTATTTATGTAATTCAAGTAATAATTATTATGTGCAAAACCAAAAATGTGCAAAGGGCAAATTAGAAGAATCTCAGTTGTAGTAACCATGTGTCACAAAGCAAGTTTACAGAAGCAGTAGGAGGCATTTCAGGAAAGTACAGAGCACAAACTTGTAGGTTTATTCTTACATTTTACTGTGCCCCTGCTGCCACTGCTACCCCCGTGTGCCCTCTGCCTGCAGCTATGCCCAGCAGCGAGACAGTTTGAGGCTGGCTGCTGCCATGCAGATAAATAGAGTGCACTGCTCATCACAGGTGTGAGTGGCGATGTGCAAGGCAGGCAAAGAGCACAACAGCATTTATGGTGACTTTTATCAAGCCTGTGCTCCCCAGCTGACGCCACAGCAATGTCGAAACCTCTTCAGGAGGCTGTGGAAGGGTGTTAATCACATGAGCAGAAAAAGGCAATTTTTAGCTGGGAGACCAGGAGCCATCCTCAGCCAGCAGAAGAGCCTGAGACTGGGGGTCTAAAATTCTGAAGTTGAATGGTAACACTGACAGAAGAGTTAGCCAGCATATTTTGGTTTTCTTTCCTTTGGTTTATCAGCATATTTTGGTTTTCTTTCCTTCTTCTCCAAGGCAATAGCCATAAACCTGTTCAGTCCACTGAATCTGACCCTGAGTCTGACTCTCCACAGAGAAAATTAGGAGTGAACACGAGTACCGTAAGGAAGGCAGTCTGTAGGCCCTTGTCTGCCATGCATCACTGTACTGTTAATCACCACAAGAGGCTCATTTATCCCTACAGCCTCTTTGTGGGTCTTTGGCAGAGAAAAACAACGTGCTAAGCTAATTCTTGATATATACGTTGTGTTGGAATGGCTTGGATGTAAACAGGCCATAGAAAATTACACAGTGAACCAGTCCAGAAACAGAGATGTTGACAACCTGCAGAATTTGTGCATACAGATTAAAATCACCCCTTGTTAAAATGTGTTAGGGCTGGAACAGGAACAAACAAAAAGGTATAACATTTCCTAAGAGATCTTCAGATTTTAGGATTATTCAAAAATAATCCTCCCACCAGTACAATGACTAAACCCAGAATACTCAAAAGTAAAGTAATACTCAGCCAGTTGTTTCTAATATTTAAAAAATTGTAGAATTCCATAATTTGTGCAAAATTCTAGAGTAGTCTTTATTTCTTTATTCATCAAACATTATTGCTAAGTGATGATTGGAGAGATGGTATGTGGCCTTTTTTTTGTCACAGGAAATTTTACCTGTTCACGGATTTAATAAGTGCATATTCCCAACACAAGTGGTCAAATTTGCGTACTTGAAAATCAATTTTATCTGATGTTTTTCTTGCACCAAAAATTGCAGGCTGTATTACTTAGGCAGCACTAAATTATTTGTTCAACAAAACATTCACATCCATGTCCCAGGGTTGTAAGTCCAATAGTAGGGTAACAAACACATGAGAAGCAACAAGTGACCAGAGTTTGCAAGCCACTGGAAAAGTTCTTTGGGTATCTCACATATGCTTTCACTCAGCCACATTCTCCAACATTTGCCATGGCCACAGCGATGCATCCCAGGGGTTTAAGGTGAAAAAATGTTACCTTTTATTATGGGATAAGAATTAAAGTTAACAGTAATAATAAGAACAAGAAAGAGCTGAAATATAATCTCCAGAGACCATTAGGATATCATCTGTACAAAGACAAGTCCTAAGAAAATGTTTAAATTCAGCTCAAAGTCTAATGAAATTATGCAAATTTGACATGTGCATTTTATATTATAAGAATTCTATTTCATAAATCTCATTATATTTTACATTATTATAAATATTGTAAAATAAAACCAATTTTTATTTGATTTTTTCTTGATAGAAAACAGTTCCTAGTAATCTCAAAAATTACTACTTCAGTTTTGCAAAGACTTAAGTTTCTGTCGGGCAGATTGAAAAAATCCTGACCAGGCAAAAGTGATCACTAGATAAGAACTCATGTTTGCAGAAAATGAGCTAAAAATTAGTAAAAAAAACAAATTACTAAAACCAGAACTGAGTATTGAATATTGTGGTTAATATTGCTCTAGCACAATATCAAGAGCAGGAGCAGCTGCTCACTCACGTTTTTCTTAGGCAAGTAAGACCTACACAGGCTTCACCATAAACATTTGCAGAGTGCTGTCCAGACGTATTTTCCTCTTGGCTCATATTTTCAAATGGTTCATATTTTCAGATTTTCCCAAGCACGTAACAGAACAGCAAGCAATGCCATCGGCTGGCAGCAGAACCAGTTCCTTCCCTGTGCCCTGCCAGATCTGTGGGCTCCCCCTCACCACAGAAATGCACAGCACAGGGAGCTGCGTCACCGAGCCCGAGCACAGCCTGCAAAGGAGCACGCACTAATGGTTTTGGCAGTACCAGGAGAAAAGGCACGGGGAGAGGCTCATTACTGGTGTCTCCAGCGAGGTTACCCAGTGCTGCCAGCTTTAGGGAGCTCAGCAGTGTGAGTGCAATCAGAATAACAGAGAGGTTCAATGCCTTGGCTGACAAATCCTGCAGCTTGAAGGGAAGGAGAACACTTCCCAAAGTGAGGGCCCTGCAGGGGTGGCAATGTGTCTTCTGAGGCTGCAGGGCCAGAGGACAGACTTCAATTAGCAAAGATCAGAAATGAGGCACAAAAGTTTTAGGAAGAGGTTTTTACCATGTGTTAAAAGCATGTCAACAACCACAACGTGAATATTCAGTAGAGGAGCTTTATTGTGAATATTTAACTTTTAATCTGTGTGGCACATATTTCACACCAGTTCACACATGCTTCAGGTTACAGTTTTGTCCGTGGGGATCAGCTGGATACATCCTCAATTCACCTTCAAAGTGACCTTAGTTTTAGTGATTCAAGTACATTATAGGCCTGGTTAATTAGCTCCAAAAATGCCATGAGCAAAGGAAGAAAGTGAAAAAAGTGTGGACATCACCCAGGCTGCAAATACAGAAAGAAATCTTCCATAACAGGAATGTTTAAGAGAAAAAACCTTTTACAGTGTAACTATAACCTGGCTGTGTAATTTATATGTATTGGGAATCTTTCAGCTGGCCAGAGATGTTATAATTATACCACAGGAATCTGACTATGAATTTGGCATATCAGGTTTGGAAAGATGCCCCAGGGCTTCCAAGCTCCCATAATTTTACTTGAGCAGTAATGGAATAAATACAATCTAGATACATGTTGCTGTTCTTCAGCATAACTACTTCTTCAGGCAGATTTGCCATAATGCACTCTGAACAGAAAAACTATGGCTCATTTACAAATGTAATTTCAATTGAGGATAGTTTTCCAATCTTCTTTCATTTGAGTCTCCATTGAACTTCTTCTCCCTTTTGATGGCGTGATTAGACATTGTGAGAGCTGTTGCAGATTAGTCAAGCACAGAGAGAGAAAATTGGGAAGGATGTTTTATCAGTGCACGTCACAATATATGAAAGCAGATGTGTATGCTCTGAGCTGTTCCCTCAAATTACTGTTATGGAATAATTTAGCCCTTTTGATTCTCACAGATTACTGCTTCCACTGATCATGCTGTCAAAATCAAAGTGAGCACTTCATTCCGCTTTTATTCATGCCAGATCTATTTTGCTTTCATAATGAGCAGATATTACCCCTGCACAAAGAGGATAAAGACATTCACAGTGATAGATAGGCGAGAGATTAAATGGGATCTTTATGACTTCTGCAGCCATCAGTTTTGACTGTGCGATAAGACGAGTCGAGTTGGGCACTGATTTGTTCTTTATTGGAGCCAATATTAGCATGGGCTTGCCGCTGCACAGGCTGATAAAATCCATTTAAGGTGGAATCTGTAACAATTCACGAGTTACAGGAACTTCTCCTATAAGATGCATCTTCAGCAACCTCAGCAAAGGCAAAATAAGTCATTTTAACCATTATAACTCCCTACTTTCTGTGGCAATACCCAATTAATAATTACTATATAATTATGTGATTTATCAGCCTAGATCCTCAAACCACAGCTTTAAATCCTTATGCTCAAATCACCCCTTAGCTTACCATTGTTCTAAGGTAAGTTTGGGCAAACCTTTAAAATCCAGGCTGTACCTGATCTACCCAAGCTTTAGAGGTTGTCTGGTGAAGTTTCTCCATTTTGGCTTTCCCCCTGCCCCACAGTCCTGTTTCCCTCACAGGGCTTCTCTCACCTCTTCTCCAGCCTGCAGAAAGAGCAGTGTTGTATGTCCATGCCTTGCAAGTCCTTTGCCATGAAAGGTCCCCTAGAAATACTCTCAGATAAGAGCCAGTAAAGGGTATTACAGGGAAATTTGAAGAGCTTCCACTGAGAAGCTGAGACTTTGATAATAAACATTGTCCTGCTTAATTTTCGAATGTCTCAGAGTGGAGTTGTAGGTCACATGCCTTTCTGGCAGCACAAGTCTTGCTGGTTTTGGTTCCAGCAGCAGATTACCATGGAGTTATGGAGGGAGCAGCACCTGAACCCTGCTGTCCATCCCCACTGTGGGGCTGGGATTGCCTGGAAACGGGAGCACAGGAGATGAGGATTTTCATTCTGCACACCGAGGCTCCTGGGACCAGCACAATCGCTCAGCTGAAGGTGCAAGCACATTTTCTCCTCTTTTCTGCCATGGCTGGAGGAAAGAGTTGTCACAGATAAACTGTGATCTGGGGATTAGGATCAGCATCCAGAGTTGCAAATGGTATAAATGGTATATAAACACATTATAGTCAAGTTATAGTCAAGTTATCTCTGTATTTTTGACTGGCAAAAAAGTCTTCTGAGGTAAAGATTTTTTAGGAGATCAGAGTCTGCCATGATTCTGACATTCATTATAAAGGGCTGAAGGGGTTGGGGCACTTCCAGATGCCAAATCAATTCTGTCCTGTTTCAAAACAAAAGTTTTTTTTAACTTAGAATATTTATGTAATTTCTGTTTACAGAATTTAAAGAACTGTTCCTTTGGATTATGAGTGGGCCCAAAAGCATCAATCAAAGTCTCACTGAACTTGATCTTGTTCCAATTCTTTCTGAAATCTCACCCTGACACGTTTTCCCTAAGCACCCACATCCCACGAGGCCTCTACAAATCCTCCAGCCCTACACAAGGCTCCTCAGAGCTGATCCCGTGTGGTTTTTCTCTTCAGCCCACATCAGGAGCACATTCCACACCTGTTAAACCAGCGCACACACACAGCCACAAGACAGCAACTCTTTTTTGTCCTTCCTCTGCTTTTATTATGATGAACTGCTCAACTGCTTGGAAAAACATAATTTTTTTTAATGTTTTTTAGCATGCTGAGGAAGAAGTTGTTTAATACATAATTCTGTAGGTGAGTAAAGAGACAGTAACAACTCCCTATGATGACTTGGCCATGTATGTAATTTCTTGCACCTGTAATTATGAATTATATATGTAGTTATGGTTTATATATTAGCTAACATTTTATTTCAAAGTATAAGTCCAACCAACTCCGTAGACATCGTGGTAGTCAATATATAGTGAGCCAAAACTTTTATGGACAACTCAAGAATGGCAGGGTTGAAAAAAACATAATACAACTCAAACCTGGATAAAGGAAGCACGCAGAAGCAATAATTGACTTTCCATCTGTATTAACAGACAGGAGAATGGAGAACCAACAATAATAGCACAACAGCCACATGAAGTGCACAGCCAGCCTCAGCCAGGAGTGCTGAGATCTCTCATTACTTGATGAATTCAAGGAGACCAACAGATCCTTGCCATTACTAATCTCATATTTCTTCCTTATTTCTTCCATATTTCTTCCTTATTTCAAGCTCTGCCAAAAATTTGGTATTTGAACCAAATTTATTACCTCCTTTTTACAATTCATAGGTTTTCTGAACAGGTTTGATATGACATTTTGCTGTAGGACAACAAGAAATCCAAGGTTTTGAGATAGAAATTGATGATTTCAATTAAGTCAACATCATTCCCTTGCACAGACAACACAACCCCAAACAGACAGTGCCTTCCACCATATATAAAACTCCAGATTAATATTGACAAATGACAACTTCCCATTCTATCTTGTATTACCAGTATCCTACAGGTAACAGTCATAACAATTTTTTTGCATTCATCCATGAAAAGACAGCTCCCCCATGGTGTTAAACAGCTGGGGATGGATGATTCTTGCCCCCAGCACAGCCAGCAGGGCTGACCAGAGGCAGGGCTGTGGCAAGGTGCTCGTCCTCACAGACAGGTGCCACCTGTGTATGGCAGCATATGCCACAAGTATATGGCAGTGTAGAAAACCCTATCAAGAAAAAAACCAACTATCAAATAGGTCACTGCACCTTGCTGTGCACATCTTAATGTTCCTTAGCATCTTTTCTTAGGCAATTAGAGAGTGAATTAAAAGAGTTATTTAAAGAATCTGGTACTGTGAACATCTACAGGAGCTCAATTTATACCAATGAAAAAGTTCTTACTAATTTGGTCTTACTTTTATTCATCTGAAAGAACACAAATAAATCCAAGATAGGTGTTTACCTGTTACTTTAAAAAATCCACAGATAGCATAAATTCTTTAATTTCATGAGTTTCCAAAAAGAATTCCCTGCTGTGGTTACAGAAGGATGCTTAAGAACTGGGGTAAAGTTCTGGTTCTGTTGGGTAAGACACCTCAGTTCCTCCAGTCTAATAATGTATCATTTATTCTCTCCATTTTAATCTCATCAGAGAAATAACAGTGTTTAAACACCAGTAAAACTAGCATTGCCTCTATATACAGAGGTTTTGGTGGTTGGGTCTTATTAAATATGAAATGACAAATGCTGCAGCTCATAATGCTGCCTTTTCTGTGAGGACACATGTGGACACCCGCTGCTCACACCTGCTTTAGGAAAGGATTCCACCCAGACACATTCTCACACCTTCTGGCCTCGGCAAACTGTTGAGTGCATAAATAAAAGAGGAAATACAAAACTGTGAGTGATAACTTTGCATACACACGAGCATCCTTCTTCCAGACAAAGCATTTTGTCACATCTCTTTTCCAGCTTCCCATCCTGTAAAATGAGGATAATCATAATAATCTCATTGACATGGAGAGAAATTACCCAGCCTTCAAGAAATGCCATAAGAGCTTTGAAGGGTTTGTGTTACAGCAACAGAAAATATGAACAGAGAGATGATACACAAATAATGAAGCAGAGGAAGTTAGTGAGACAGGAGCAATCCTCAAAACCCCATCATAAAAACACAGTGGAATGTGAAGGCTGTGGAAATTCAGTGAGTATTTGATATGGCAATCAAAAATGTATCTGATATAAAGCATGGCTATAAAAACAGTCACAGTCATTCATTGTACATGTCATTAAATATGACCACAGTGAGATTTGTGCCAGTGTTATGGGATTGATTTCATCTGTGCCTGAACTCCTCACTGTGTTAATTCCATCAGTTGGTGATTTTATAGCTTTAGTATGGAGTAACTGGGTACAAACTCCCAAAGTTCCAAACCAAGCCCACAGCAAAGCCCACCTGAGTCTTCCATCTTGGCTTGGGGGCTGATGGATGGATGGAAGGATGCTCCCCTTCCTTCCACACAGCAGTGCATGGGCCTGGAGCAGGTTTGGCAAGGCCAGGGCAGCTCCTCGTGGGCCTGGAGCAGGTTTGGCAAGGCCAGGGCAGCTCCTCCTGCTCCAGCACCAGGAGCCCTCACACAGCTGGCTCCAGCACTGGGAGAATCACCCACAGCATGGGCTCATGCCAAAGGCACTGCTGTGGCCACAGCTGGGAACATCTGGATTGAGCTAAAGTTTAATTGGGATGATATTAAGAAATGGTAATGATTTCTGACATGAGTGAGTGATGGGCTGGTGCCACTCTCAGCAGAACGTTCTTATCTTTGCTGAAGTTACCTTAAGGAGATAAGAAAATCCATTAAGAAGGAACTTAAGCCATTATTCCAGGTAAAAACCAAGGAGCTCAAGGTAAAATATGATCCCATTGAAGGATTTGTGGGACATGACTGCAGGTAGATAAGTGCCATATGCCGAATGCTATACCCAACAGAGGCTTTTCCACACTAGTCCTAAAATGAGACATTTGTAAGTAGAAGTGTTTTCAAAGGCCAGGGAAACGTGGCTTTCAAGGACAGTGAATTGTCAACACACCTGAGAGGCTTAGGGAAAAGAGGACCATCTGGAATGAGTTATTCCTATGTCATTTTACAACCCATAGAAATGAAAGCAGGAGAAATTAGAATATACAGCTACAAAGGTAGCATCTCATTCAAGTTCCACCCCCAAGAATCATTAATGTCACAAGCATGTGGCAAGGTATAAACCAAAATTATTCACTTGACCTAATATTCTTTCTTTGTAACAGGTGTAAGATATCCAGGCCCTGCAGCAATGAGGAGAAGAATTGGTTCTGTGTTTGCATGCATCAAAGAAAGAGCCAAAAGAGCAGACTAAGAAAGAGGAGGGGAAGAAGTTCCCCTCCTGAAGTAGCATGGCTCTTAGGAAAACCTTAAGAAAACGGAGAGGTTGGGTTTCCCCAAGATTTATTTTTGATTTAGAATGATGAGAAGCTTCAGCAGCTCTCAGTGCCCGGCTCCTGCCCAGATCATGGCCCAAGTCAGTGCAGCCTCAGTACACAGAGGGGAGCAGATGCTCCCACAGCCCAGTTATTTGTTTATTGCTTTAGAGGAGCCATCCACAGAGCCCCTGCTGAGCTCTGGGAACACAAAACGCCACATTGGGGGGTGCACAGTGCAGGAGGGGATGGGCACAGGCGGTGACAGGAGAAACAGACCCTGCCAGAATCACCACATGAGCAAAGAGACGCCTCTGCCTTCCTGTGTCCCCTGGTTTGCAGCAAATGCAAATGGTGGCATTGCCTTGAGCCCATGCCCTGCAGGGCTGGAGTGAGGGCTGTGCCACAGAGCCCTGTCCCAGCGCCTTTGGCAGCCAGGCAGCTTAAAACAAGACCAGCAGTTCATATTTGCACTGAAGGCTGCTCTGAAACCGAGTGAGCAACCTGCATCTGGGTAAAGGTGTTGGCGTGCTGCCTTTGGTGTGTGATTGCTGTGCTGCTCACAGCATGCCCTGCACACCAAACACGCTTCTCCTGCCCCTGCAGAGGAGCACAGACACACAGACACGATGCTGAAAACAGAATTGTTTTCATTTGCTGTTGAATGACATCCAACCACCTAACAACCTCTCCTGTCCCCTGATTTAAGCTGCTGTTATAATTCAAAGTTTTAGCAGGGCAGGAGAAAAACCACTGTAAAAGTAAAAACCAAAATGTGGCAGAGAACTAGAAGATGAAAGGAAGAAAAACAACTATTCCTGTTTTTAAATTCAATGCCAGTAAATCCTCTTCCTTTTTTTCCAGTAGTTTGGTTTTTGTTTTTTCAGAAATAATTTACAGTCCAAAACGTATCTCATGGCATACAAATCAATCTCTATTGAGCCTGCCTGCCATTAGAGAAGGTCCAGAAGGGAAAAAATAAAAATGAGCAACAAATAGTTGCATTCTGACACATTTTTCATTTTGAAGATGTTGTTCATAAAGTTTAAATAAAAGTCCAGGTTGTCCTGCAGATTTCCCCATTTTGCAGTAGGGCCAGTGGACTCCCAGAGGGTTTTCCCTGCTGCAGCACATCTGGATCTGGAGCTGTGCAGATGTGCAGGAGCTCCAGCAAGCCTAAAGGACAGAGTGACAATTAACACCAGCAAACAGCCATCAAAACACGACTGTGCTGTTCCAGCCCTGCTTCCAAAACAAAACCAGCTGCCTTTGCTCCAAGCAGCGTGTTTTAAATACTTTGATGAAGTTTCCACCTTAAGGATTGTGGGGAGGAAAAAATAGAAAAGCAAATTGCAGAGTGTGGTGTGAAGTAGTGGGATCCTTGTGACAAATACTAATGTATAAATCAGCAGCCCAATCCAGGCCCGGGCCGCTGATCATGTTCTTTGCTGAAATGTCACCTGTTCCTATCTAACGATTTGCATAATGCAAAGCTTCTCACTCGTAAAATACAGATTAAGAGGGGAAGCAAAGAGTCATTCTCGAACCATGGAGCCATTTCAAACTGGAAAAAAAAAAAAGTCTTTACTATTAACCCTGTCACAGCCACAGGCTTTATTCCTCTGTTTTCTATTTAGCTCCATTGGGAAAGGGAAATAACCAGTAAAAATCCAGCCTTTTTATGGGTTTGCCTAATTTCTGTTAGACTCTCAAATTTAACATGGAAAGAAGGAAAATAATTAAACTATTTAACACTGGAAAAGTGGTGAAACATTTGATTAGTCTCATAGAGCCTGTCTGAAATGCATGGACATTTGGACATATATAGACACATTCCTGTTAGCTTCAGTGGGGTAAGGCTCCTGCAGCCATTTTGAGGAAGTTTCTTTACTGTTTTTGTCCCTGTAAAACTTCTTAATTTACCATAAGGTGTATGTCTCTGATTGCTGTCTCACTGCCTAGGAAGAAGAGGGGGGGATGTCTTTTTTCTTTCCCTGCAGTGAAGACAACAGCACTTGCATCCACACAAATTTCTTTTAAATCATCTTTATGCAGTATTGGCTTTATATTGCTTATAAAAAGCATTCAGAGTACAGCTGGAATGACAGACACAACACCAGAAAGGTGTGTTGGACTGTTTCGGATTTGAAAACTATTCTAATTGCTAAAGGTTAGAATGAGGCTGATCCTTTCCCACACTACCCTAACAAAGACTGGGCTCCTGCAGGGCTCTCAGCTGTCTTGGCCATCAGCAGGAACTGGGTTCTGGCATTCATCTGGCCCAGGGTGGTCACTCCTTTGCTCCAACTGTCTGTACTGTTCTCAGGCAAAGTTCTTCAAGGGATGCAATCTGTTTTCTTGCAAGAAATTCAAACTTGCATATGCATGTATAACACAAGGGCAGCCTGACATTATCCTGGCTGCAGCATGTGCCACATCTCTTACAAGGACTTTTTACAAGGACATGTAGTGGTAGGAGAAAGGAGAATGGCTGTAAACTGAGGACAGGTATAGAGCAGATGTTAGGAAGAAATTCTTCACTGTGAGGGTGCCCAGAGGAGCTGCAGATGCCCCTGGATGCAGGCTGGGCAGGGCTGGGAGCAGCCTGGCATGGTGGAAGGTGTCCCTGCCATGGCAGGGGGCTGGAGGGGGATGGCCTTTAAGGTCCCTTCCATCCCAAACCATCCTGTGATTCCGTGACAACCATCTCCCCCAGGCCAGTCGTGCCTGGCAAAACCTGCCCAAGATATTTGGCTGGGCAAGGTGTCTTTTATAATATTTTAAGGCCTCTGTACCTAAGAGACAAGTCTGTGTGTGCTGTTGTGACAGGGTGGGAGATGGAAGCACACCTGAAAGCTGCCCCATCCTCAGTTTGACTGCCTGCAAGCAGCCTTGGGGGTTTCAGAGAAACCAGGTTTTATTCTGGCGTTCCCCACTGGGCTGTGGGTGCCAAAGCCCATTAACCTTCTGGCAATGTGCAAACCTTATCTATTTCTCGTGGTCCTGAACTGCAGGTTGCTGAAGACTCCTTGTTTTTATTCAAAGAGAAATTTGCCACAATGAACTTGCTGTACCCCAGGCACTTCTGTTCCTTTCAGGAGGCTGCACCTGTTCACTCACCACTGATTAGGCAGTTCCATGATTTGGTCCTCAAGATTTTTAAATCCTGGGGAGAATAAACAAGAAAACCTGAGCATGATAAGGTGCAATAATAAAGACTGAGGCTGCAGCCTTTTCTCATTGGCACACCCCTGGGAGCAGGAGGGGAAATTGTGCCACTTGTGAAACTAAAGTTTGGGTCAGCTGCTTTGGGATAAAGCAGAAAGCTCTGAAATATTAGATATTCTCTGCTTATTTAGAGGTTCTTTTCTGATTGTGCAAATCTGAACAAGAATATGGGTTTCAAAATAACCTGAAATTTTAAGAGATCTTAAGAAAGGAAGTATGGTAAAATGCAGGGAGTGTATTTTCAACCTTAAGGCTTGAAGGTGTCACACAGCAGCAGAGCCTCTTACATGATGCTCAAGGATGAGCTTAGACATAAAATTCAACACTAATTTCCATGTATTTTTCTTTTCAGAAGGCTTTTCAGAAGAGGTAACCCCTTCCCACAAAGGGTTACTCCCTTCTTTCCTGCCTGTTTTCACAAAACTAGTCAGAAATTTCTCTGATCCTATCAGTTCAGTGAAGATTGTCCAAAAAACATGACAAAAACAGGAGAAGCAGTGACATATAGGAAAGGACTTGATGGAGACAAAGCTGAAGGTGAAAAATAAGGGGATTCAGCTGATAAGAAGAAACTGAAAAGGGGGCATCAGAGACAAATTTTATGTCACTGCCAAAAAATTTTACATAAGCTTAACTGTAGATCATATCACTGTGGGTGTTACTGGTTGTTTCCCTCCTTAATACTCTCATTTCATAGCTGATATTTCAATATCCAGTCTAAAATCAGATACTTTCTGAAGTCAAGGGCAACAATCTAGGATTCCAAGAAAAGCAACTCGGAAGAGAATCCAAGCAGGCTCCAAGAACTGAAATCCATGGAGACTGCCAAAGGGGCAGTGTTCTGTAATATTTCCAATAAAAATAGGCACAGTGATTGCAGAAACAGTAGCAGAAGTCACTGGGAACACTTCCCTGCAATCTGTCTGGGATCACCTGTATTTCCAGGTACTTCCAGCTTTCTGATGTGCTACAGGGAGGTAGAGCAAGGTGAGAATAGTGCTAAGGAGGGACAGACTCCCATCGCATCTGGACTTTTTCCTCTTGATCACCACTTTCTTCTCCATCAGTGATTCTTGATCCCACTGTCATCTTTACTCTTGAGAATGCCCTGGCAGATTGCATAAAGTAAATCCTCTTCCTGGAAGTCCGTGGACTGGATGGTCTAATGGGTCTTCTCCATCTCACATCTGTGATTTTTGTCTTTATAAAGTATCTCACTCCCTGTTTCCCTTTCCATCTCCTTCTGCAAATTGAGAATGGCTGAGGGGAAGCTTAGAAGAGAATGAACTGTCACTTAAACTCTCTGCATCACTCAGTCATCCTTATAAAAGGGGATCTCATATGGCATCAGCTCTGCCAGGAAAGCCAAGCCACTCAAAATTTCTCAATATTGAGAATGTGCAGAATAAATTACAAAGACCATGTTTGTCCACAGACACTTCTCTTTTGGAAGGAACAGTGCTGTTTGGAGATGCTGGTGGCATGTAAGCAGGCACACAGACACAGTCACACACACACAGATCCTTCAGAAGCTTCAGCATGCATAAAAATGCAGCTGCATCTTTCATAAAAGCCTGGGGGAATTGCTGCATGAGTGTTTGTATTGCACAAGGAGAGCTGTAGGGCACTCTAGGCTGGTCTGTGGTTGGCATAAAGTCTATAAACCAGTGCCTCTGGACACAGGCTGTGTTACCAAATCTAAATTCTACCTTAATTTAAGCTGTACTTTTTGGGATTATGGTTTTGACACCAGGAGAATTCATTCAACCTGTTGCACTTTTTAATGCAGAAGTTGATATGCTAACTCAATTCTTCCCACAGCTGAAACTGAGCTGTCTATAGCCACACACTGAATTAACACAGGTCTCTTAATAGCCTAAGGAATTAAGGGTATCCCTTACCTCACATAGGGGCTGTTATTTGTGTCCAGCAGGGCAGAGCAGAGGCTGCAGCACACCTGGCACTGTGCTGCTGGCCCAGATGTGGTTCTGCCCTCAGACTCCATGGGCAGCTGTGAATATTCACCTCTGCTCAGCCAAACACTGAAATACAGCTTAAGTCACAAAGTTAATCGCTGACTTGGCAGCAGAGCCAAGTGCTGTGAGGTATTTTTCTAATATAAGAAGTAGACTTTTATATTTTCAGCAGTGTTATATGACTTATACCCTTCTGTTGGAATTCCATTAATACTTCTATACTTTTCTTAGCATTACTCAGACCCTTTCATCTCATTCTATAGCAATATCTAGGATTATCATACATTGCTTATATTTATCCAAGTTAAACATAATTTTGCACAAGTTGTCTACTACTATTATTATTATTAATAATAATAATGATGATGATGATGATGATGATGATGATGATGATATATATTAGTGATTTCTGTACTCAAGTCTGAACAAAAGGTGAGCTGTTTTTCTACGCTATGGAGAATTTTAGTAATCTTTAGGGGAAAAAATGGAAGAACAGACATGAAGAGAGAATCAAATGGGTTGCAGGGTCAATGTGTATTATCTGAAATATTTAATAACCCTAGTATCACAAGTCTTTGGTTATAGATCTGTCCAAAAGACTAGATGCGATATGATCATTCTCTCTTGGCTTTTTTTTTTTTTCTCTTTTGGACTAGTACTGATCAAGGAAAGTGAGTGATTTTCCCCTCCAGTTCTTCCCCTCTGCTTCTGTCTCTTGAGAACAATTCCTTTGCTGATTCTCATGGCTGAGATTACAGTCCCGTTTACAAAATGCATCTGTCTGTCTTAAAGTGGACCAATGTGCAAGATAAATAATAAGATTATTTATTTTCTGTGCTCAATTACAAAAAAAGTTCAGGTTTACATAAATGCCATTTAATGATCAGGTTCTTTCTTATAAACATTTCAAAAGTAAGATGTTTATTATTTCATTGAAACTGTAGCATTTTCCCTGCAGATTCTTATATTTTCTAGGATATGAAAATCTGCAATAAACAATATCCTGAGGTATAGAGCTGCACAGATCCAAAAGACAGAGACCATTAGACCAAACACCCCAAACGAGGTGTAAAACATCTTATATTAAAACCACCACATTGCATTCACCCTCCTGCAGCAAATCCTAAAATTTACTAGAGGTAAAAATATTCCAAGGTCAACTCCACTGTGTTTTTAGCAAAAAGCACTGAGGAAAAACACCATGGGAAGCAGAAGAAAATCTTTTTTTGTCCTTGATTTTCCCTGGAATGGAGGCAATCTGCTGGAATTTGCATTTTGCACTCGGGGCCCATTCCCTCCCTCCTGCCTGAAGCACTCACCCCTGCGGGAGGAGTCAATGGGTGCTCGCTGTTCCCTGCTGAGCCAGAATTGATTTGCTGCTGTTTCAGATGCTCACATCTCAGCTCTTTGCAGTGCAAATAAATTGACAACTTTTCCAAACTAGGAACAACCTGCTTTCCCCCTGTAATCTCAGAGAACAGAATACATATATGTGAAATATGCATATTACAGGACAGAATAATTCAGTTTGAAGTACCTACAATGATCATTAAATTCAGCTGCCTGTTACCAGCATCTTACTTGTTAAAAATAAATATAAATCCCAAAAGTGTGGGGAGGAGAGGTAAAAAAAGAGTGAAGGCTTTTTGCCTGTACAGCTAATATTAGGAAAAGTGATATCTACAAAAGTCTGGTCCCTGAGCCCTTTCTAACTAACCCAGTGGTCACCTGGCCAGTGGTTTGGTGTGGATTTCCTGGGAGAACAAGCTCTTGGCAGATGTTTCCAAGCAGCAATGCTTCCAAAGGAGTGGGTATTCCCTGTGGTATAGAGCATATGTGTAAAACCACAGCAGTTATTTTTTAGTTTAGATGTATGGTTAAGATATCAGAAAAGAGGGATGGACAAATCTCCTCAGTATATTTAGAGCCAGCTTGTGGTCCCCCTTTGGATTCCTCCTTCCTCTCCTGGGAGCTGCCAGGGTTGGGGCTCTCAGGACCTGTGAGCTGAGGGCTGCTCCCACCTCCCCAGGCACTGCCACCCCTGGGCCCCACCACTGCTGAGCTTTTATGCTCTCAGGAAACCTAGCAATTGATGTTTTTAGCATTTTTCCACATCAAATGACACTCTTACTTACCCATACCATAGGACAATAGTGGTAAAAATTTCCTACAGCCTATCATGGTGCACAATGCAGGAAAGAATGAATGGATTTCCAACTTGTGCAATAGTCCTGTATTTAAAAAAAAAAAGAAAAAGATGGCATTATACTACCAAAAATCTCCTATAAAGTCAGAATATCATTAATATTTTTAAAGCTAAACAAGTGTTTTGTCACTCAAGATCTAATTTTTTTCCTGAGATTTTATTTCTGATGTTGATGCAGGAGAGGTGACAGTGGAATAAGGCAGAGCAGGATGATCTGACCTCTCTATATAATTGAAGTCCATGACAAACTCATTCATCTGCTCCTGTTATACCCCAAAAAGGGCAACCAGCAGATTTATTGAACAATTCAGAGTGTCTAGAGGAGGTTTGATAGTCTGTGCCCTGGATTCATGCCTCTGCAGGGGAGCCTCTTCCAGTGCTGGTATCCAAATGGCAAATTCCAATGCAAGGTGAAATTGCTGCTACCCATGGTCTCTGCAGAGGTTTTCTCATCCCTGACAGCATCAATTATTTATTTAAGTTTGATTGTGCAGCAATTTAAATTAGTATAGCTAAGGGTGTGTCTAGAGCTAATTTAAACACAGGATGGAAAATAGGGATGTCCTTAAATCAACCTAGAACATCTCAATTTCCACATCTCAAGTGCAGGGGTTTGTTTGTACCAGTACAATTTTTGTCTTTGTGCAAGATTATATTTTTTCCCCTCAATTAGCACCTCTGTCAAAGTCTCCTGAAGTCCATGAGAGGCTTTTCACTGACTTCATTAGGTTTTAGATCCACTCAAATCCTTCAGTTCATGACCTGTAATGATTCCAGGTGGCTCTGGTGGAGCAGCACTCTGAGCACCATGCCCACATACAGATGGACATGTTCACCTCCCACTGCATTGCCCAAGCTACTATTTGGTATTATCTTAAAATGCCTCAAATTTCCTACTCCAGTCACAGTGAAGAAAGTGGAGTTGGCACTGAATTGCTTTGAACTTCCTCCTATTCAAAGGAGGAGTTCCTTACAACAGCTTAAGCAAAACATTTATTTTACTACTATTTGGAGAAAAGGAGAGCAGGGGAGACACATTCTCCTTCCTTGGGATAAAAGGACGCTTTGGATGCACCTCATGAAGTTGTTGAACACTTTCCTCTCGCTGGATGTCTCTATCCAGGCAGCCCTGAAAGGATACCTGTACGTCAGGCTGGTGCTGAGCTCCATTTTCCCAGCCTGGAAGCGGCGCCTGCCCCTGCTCTAGGCCCAGCACCTGCCATGGGCCACCTCTGCTCAACGCCTCCTGCCATGGGGACAGCACAGCCTGGACAGAAAAAGGGCAATTTTTGCTCTAGTTGCCTCTTGGAGACAAGACGTGACCTCTGGAAAAGATCACAGAGAATACTTACAGAAAATTCTAAATATGTCCTAAGAGGGTAGGATAGGACTATCCATCTCACAGGACACACAGAACACAGAGCAGAGAAGGAAAATCTCCCTCTGAGCTCAGACACAGCCAAGCCACCCTGTTACTTTAGATGACCAACAACAGCTGGATCAGGTTTGGAGGCACTCCTCCAAATTCCAACCTGTACTGCTCACGTGCAGGAATGAGATGGCACCTCCATTGGAGGCCAAAGAGGAAGGAGTAGGTAGGGCTTTATGTGGAAAGGAGATGGAGAAGAAGGAGCAAGAAAGAGAAGAACAGTTTGGTGGCTGCGAGGAGGCTGAGCAGCCTGGAAGAGAGCGGGGCAGGAGAAGGGAAGGGCTGGGGGCTGGCCCAGGCAGTGGGGCTGACATGGCCCAGCTGGGTGGGAGCTCCAAGCTGGCTGGGAGGGAAGGGAAGGAAGGAGAAGGGAAGGGCTGGGGGCTGGCCCAGGCAGTGGGGCTGACATGGCCCAGCTGGGTGGGAGCTCCAAGCTGGCTGGGAGGGAAGGGAAGGAAGGAGAAGGGAAGGGCTGGGGGCTGGCCCAGGCAGTGGGGAGGACGTGGCCCGGTTGGGTGGGAGCCCTGGGCTGGCTGGCAGGGAAGGGAAAGCAGGCAGGAGAAGGGAAGGGCTGGGGGCTGGCCCAGGCAGTGGGGCTGACGTGGCCCAGCTGGATGGGAGCCCCGAGCTGGCTGGGAGGGAAGGGAAGGAAGGAGAAGGGAAGGGCTGGGGGCTGGCCCAGGCAGTGGGGCTGACATGGCCCAGCTGGGTGGGAGCTCCAAGCTGGCTGGGAGGGAAGGCAAAGCAGGGGAGGACAGAGGCTCTGCCCCGTGCTGGGCAGTGGGCAGGGGCTGCAGTGAGGTGGTTAATGGACTGCACTCGGCTGCCTCACCAGGAATGGCACTGACACCTGACTGGGAACTTGGGGAAAGAGTTGGCGGCTTATTAAAGCAGCTGGACCCCGGCTGAACCCCACGACTGCACGCTAGGATTGCTGTGTGCCCCTTGATAACTCACAGCTGCTGATAAAGTCCACTGGTAATGGCTTTTTGCTAATGAGAAAAGTGCTGCTGATTATGACAAATAGCCTTGGACCAACAGGCTAAGCTGCTACATAGGCTCCCAATTGTCAGTCTGGGTGATTTTTGCATTTCATTATTTCTTTCCTGACGTCCCGGCTCCTTCTATCTTTAACGTACTCCCAGAGCCGTGTGTCACAATTTTAATAACACTTCTTTATCTCAATTTTTCCCCTCTCTCTCCATGGGAGCTGGAAACAAAAGGCTGTTACAGAAATAATGTTTAACCTCGCTCCTGTGCTGCAGGGAAAGAAACCCCACAGCTATTGTTCAAGAATTAAAAAGGCGTAAATGGGGCACACAGAGCCCACTCAACCCTAAAAGACAGACTTTTAAAAGTACCTATTATTACTATTATTTAGAGCTGTTTCATGCACAGCTTTGAGGCCTGCCATGTCTCCTTTCTCTTATCCTGTGACAAAGGTATAGCACATATCTAAGCACAGAGAGTGAAGCCTTGGTGGACAGTGACACCGTCTCCCTGTTTTGAATGCCTTCTAATAATAGCAATATTATTTTAAAGGGAAGAATGTAGGGGGGAGAAGCCATCAAGGATTCAGAATAAGCCTGTTATCTCCTTTGGAACTGGTTACAAGGCACCTTGTCTTTAAAATAATGAAAGCTGAAGAGTATGGGATGGATAAAGCAGAGTGAAGGCCAATGCAGGTCCTAAGACAAGGTGTGAAAATTATGCTTTTCTGCCCTCAAGGTTACAAATCAGCAAAAACCTGGAGCTCACCAAGTCCTCTCCTACTCTAGGATTTGCCAAAGCAGATCTCTGCTTTTGAGGATATGCTGATGCCTGTGGTTCTTGACTCGTAAAAAGGGCTGGACCCCCTGTCAGAGCCTTCCCACCTTGTTCAGGGCCTGCAAGAGGGAAAAGGGGCAAACCCAGAAACTCCTTGCAAGGACTCCAGGGAGGCTGTGATGGAGGCAACCCTTGGGCAACTGACTTTTCAGCCTGCTTGTAAATGTAAAACCAAAGAGATAGAAAAATTCTTACAAGAGCAGAATTAAAGATCAATGGCAGACAATTGGCTCTGCCCATCCCCACTAACTAGTCAGGCAGTGAGGGATTTTAAAAACTGAATGATCAGAGGAATCTGCAAAAGAATCAGGAGCTGAATCAGAGTTCAGAGCATGGGATTTAACTGTAGGACCTTACGCCTATCACTGGCACTTCTCTTTGTCTGTGATTTTATAAATTGCAGCACTGGAATAACGTTGGCTTTACAAGTGTTACAGCTACATTACATCACAGACATTAAAATCATCTCAGCTGGAAAAGAAAACTGAGCTTAAGACTCTTAGTTCCTCTATGATATAAAACATGTAACTGAAGGATTCCTTCTTTAGTTTTTAAGCATATTGAGAAATTTTGGGCTTCCTGAGCTTTGTCATCCCCAACTGAAACTGAGGAGGCATTAAATCTTCAGTTAGGTACAACCTTCACTAATACTTCTTTACATTTTTTTTGGAAAAATTATAAACCATGAAAGTAGTTAATAATACACAAGTAAATTATAGGACCTGCTTGGAGTTTTTTACTTGAAATTTCCTTTGTCATCACCTTGTTCGTCTATAAAATCTAACTTGAAGAAAAACATAAAAGCATATGAAATTTCTGTATCAAAGACTATCTTTAAGGTATTTGGTAATCTTGTTTATTTGAAAATAAAATGCTTCTTACCTGTATGACAGAGCTCACTCTCATGCTGAAGAGCTTGATTATTTAAAATTATGATTACTATAAAGGTGTTTGAAAACTACATTTTTTTCTGCTTTACCACAATTTTTGCTGCTCCACAAGAAGAATCTTTGCAGCATTAATTTTATTCAAGCAAGGAAAGTTTTCTAGATAAAAATAACACACTCAGTTCACACAAGTCAACTGTAAGCGCTGGTGCAAGATCAGAGCCAGAAAATTAATGCACAATCAATTACAAAATGACTCTCAGAGCAACAGCCAGATACTAATCACTCCCTTGGAGAGGGAAATCTTCACAAAATCCCCTGTACCTTCTCAGACCTCCTTTGGTTTGCTCCAGCTGATAACCTGCTGAAAGTTGTCCTTCCTCCTGGGCTCTCTAAAACAAAGCTTGGGGAATAATTCTCAGCTGGACTGCTTCTGGAGTGGCATTTTTGGTACTTTTGTGCTTTTCCAGTTTTGAGTTTTACTGGGTAATAGCCCACTAACACAGAATTTTCATGTCTCAAAAGTAAAAGTAGCAGCCAGGTTCAGACACCTCAATGCAATCTTCTCCCTCACCACAGTGCCATTGGTTTCAAGCCACTTACTTGAAAAGTAACCCATTACACTGAATTTTAAGGGCCTATATTAAAAAAATCCCTACTGTTCCCCTCCAGCCAACCTCCAGCCATTCTCCCTGTAAGCATCTTCCTCCTTCATCCCTTACCAACACATGGACAATGCCTAGAAGAGCACAAACTCCGCTGTAAGAAAAGCAAATACAGCCACAACAGAGCTCACACAACCTTTCTGACAGCTAAGGAGTTTTTAAGATTTCAGCCAACATCTGCGTTGTGAGCCAAATTTTGTTACTGTTAACCTGGAAAGTTTTTATTAGATAATAAAATCAGTAAAATCCCACCAGCAGCTAGAAACCACATAACGTGCTTACCTGGACACAACTAATCTTAATAGCAAGAACAGATTAATATTCCTAGGATTCATAAATTAAACAGACAGGAATTAAAAACTGTGATTTTCTGGGTTTTTTCTGCTTTTTAATGATATTTCCTAAAATATTTTTTTTACTCTCCATTTATTGTGGGGATTTTCTTGGCTTGATAGATGTTCCTGCTTGGTGAGGTATTTATTCGTTCCTGTACAGAGAAAGCACTTCCCAACACTCAGGTTTGGCTGCTATAAATGTAAGGGCATTGTTTTAAGGAAATATTTATATGTTTAGGTCTATTGACCATTTATGCCATTATTTAAAGGGGTCACAGAAAAGGCCAGTGGTTATTAAAATGGAGAGAGCAAGCAAAAGCAGGAGAGAGGCAGAGGGAGCGAGAGGTAAGAAACTCATAATGGGATTTTTCATGTGGAACGATCATTTTATCTAATACGTCTGAAAATGTAATCCATTACTACTAATTACCATGCTGGCATTGAAATACGGGATCACACTTGCTCCAGATCCAGATAGAGGCCCAAATCTCTCCGTGCATTGTTCCCTCCATCCCTGCTCACCTCCCTCCCTTTCTGCTTCTGCAAGAAGGAATTCAGCCCCTCGGACATTAGTGAGGAAGGGCCCGGGGTCTCCCTATCATCCTAAAGCAGAAGCTAAACAATATTAGCCAATCATTTTTGATAGATGAAGCATGGAAATTAGTTCCAGAGTTTAACTGATAACTGAAACCACACAGTTACATTCCATTATGGCAGCCTTAATTGATGAGCTCATTAAGCCCATTATTAGAGAAATTGATTTCAAATAGGCACTTAAAACTGGCTGGCAAAAGAAAAAGGTGAAGAGATACCCTACAATGTGAAGAAAGTAACTAAAATACATAATGAAGCAAGTAATTTTATAGGTTTGTTTAATGAAAGCCTCAAGAGCGTATTAGTTGCTGTGTGGATTTTAAACACTCATTTTATGTACTAATAAAGCTCCCGTCCATTATGGGAGTTCTGAATGCCTCCAATCTTTAATGCAGCTCTGCTACTAATTAATTAATTAACCCCAGATGAAGCAATCAATTAGTCATGCAGAATCGACACTTTAAAGGTCTGCCAGGTAGCGCTGGCTACCGGTGCAGAACTGTGGAAGCAAAGTTTCTTTTTAATTATTTTTATATTGCTTTCAGCATAACAGGGAAAAAAAAACCAAAACAGGGCTGAAATTTAAAAGCTGCATTAGCAACATGGTAAAAATGAGTGATTAACACTCTGACCTTACATTATTTCAGAGGATAAAACAGTGGAACAACACTGGAAATTTCAGAGATGGGTTCAGATTGAAGATCTACAACCCAGACAGTTAATTTTTAATACGTTCATCTCCAGCAGCCACTGCTGCTCAGATTAAATGCAGACAGCTGCAAGTTTCTGGGCAGTGCATAGAAGCCCCTTTGCACGCTTGGGGTCTGAGGAAGTAAACACGTGAAGGAAAGATAGTAACAATAAATCCTCCAGAAGCAAATCTTTATTTTTCAGTATTTATTTGGGAAAAGAGCAGCAGGAAAACAAACCCCTTGGTGTTAACCCCTCTCGTGTCTCTTTATTTCCTCCATTTACCTTCTATTGAATACTAAAATGTAGAGCCTTTATCCAAAGGGCACTATATAAATGGTCTTTCATTAACCAAAGCTCATCAGCCATGACCGATTAACCTCAGTTGTAAAGTGAGATTGCTGCATACGTGAGCTTAAGTGTGGATGAGCTGCTTTGCTGGAAGGCTGAACTCATGATCTTTCCACCGGGGTGAGCTTGGAGGCAAAGATTCCACTGAGGAGAGACAGTTAAAAAATGGAGCAAACTGGATTGTATTTCTTCTTGCAAGGATCTATTACTGTTGTTATTATTATGATTGTTATTAGAAATAGTGTTAACCTTCCTTTTAAAAAACCATGGGGCTTGGTCAGCTTGCTGCTGCTGTGCTGAGCATTCTTGGCAGGGCTCTGGGTGATGTTTTGGACAGCAGAAGATCAGACTGAAATTCATTCTTGATAAAGGAAGTGACATAAATATTTTGCCTTGGCTTTGGGAGCCCATTCTTTTTATTCTTTTCAAGACAGCTCCAAAAGTGGGCTGAAAAAAGACAGAAGACAGCTTGGAGTGTCCATATCCAACATTACAATCTGTCTTTTCACTGCACTAGACTGCATCAGACAATATATTTTTAAGCTGAATTAAGAAAATATTGTATGTATCAACACAGCACCAGACTTAACATTTAAGCAAGGAATATTATTCCTGAAATCACATCCAGGAAAGAAAAGTTCACACTGAACTGAGACAAAGAAAAGTTATGAAGGTGTCTTGAGAAATGGAAGCCTTTCTTTTTAAGAGAGCTTTGCTTAGCCTAGCAAAATGAAGGCAGCTATGTGATATAGTTCTCCCTATAAATATATCAAAGGAGCATCTTCTCCAGCAGGTAGAAAATCTATTTAGGCAAAAGGGTGAAGTTGGCACAACAGCAAATGCACATGAATAAATAATATTCAAATGATAAAATTCAAATTGGCTATAAATTTAGACTGAAAATGAGAAGAAATTTACCATCAGAGCACTGAGATTTGGGAAAAGCCCTCAAGTGGGAAAAGGAGGGAAAGGAATCTAAAGGATTTCATAAGGCACAGTTATTTATGACAGGTTCTAAAGACTGTAGGATCTGCTTGGCTTTGATATGCCTCAGAGAGGATCCCCTCTCCTTGCCTGGAGGCTGAGCTCGCTGCCCTTGGCACCTGGCTGGGGTTTGCCATGTGTCTGTGCAGGCACTGAAAACCCTGAGCCAAAGGGATCCGCTCTGTTTGGCCTGGAAGCCGGGGAGGGCAGCTAAGAGTTCCAAACAAAATGCCGTGTAGCACAAGAAAATACTTTGGGTTCTTCCTTTTTCCTGCACTTCCTTGGAGGTTTAGGGTAATATTGTCTCATGTGTGTTGGTGCCTTTGTGTCCTCATTTCCCTTTCTGTGGGTTTGGGTGATTCCCCAGAGTCCCACTTGCTTTCCTAGGCACAAAATGACCATCAAGCAGCACATGATTAGGGAGGGGATAATGAAGGGCAAATGAGTATTACAGCCATAAGAACACAGGTAGAATAAAGGTGGTCTGTGGCGGTTCACTTTGCACTGAAATGCTCCAGGGGCACTGGCATCCCAGGTGAAAACTTCTTGGAGCAGAGGGAGAACTGATCAGCTGAAGGACAGTAAGCCTGAAACCACTGCATCAGAAATTAACATGTACCTATGTCCCAGCAGTAAATTAATCTAAATAACTATTAGTGCAAGTCTTGATGTCACTAAGGGAGAAACGGAAGAGAAAGCAAAAACTGGAAACAAAACTTAAAAATAGAGACTAGTGAGCATAAAAGCACATGTTACCAAAAAATAAGAGGCATAATGCCAAGCATAGGACAAAAATAGCCAAATCTTATCAGGGACTGCTTAGTGCCTAATACATTCAAATCCTTCATCTGTGAGAAACCACTGGGGATATGAATCCAAGCAGATTAGAATCAGTTGAAATATTAGCTTGAATACACAGCATAAAACCTCCAAGCATCACTCTGGTAAACAGGCTTTATATACCAGGGCTGATTGCAAGCTGCCTGCTCATGTGGTCAGAGAATGAAGCCTTAGTCAATCGTGTTTCTGATTTCACACAAGTTTTAGGCTTGTGTAATTCCAATGGCTGATCCAGAGTACACAGCCAGAATAATTGCTGCCTGAAAAAGAAGAGCAAATGACATGTCCTCTGTTAAAATGTTCTCGTTTCATCATTTTACCCCTTGCATTTGATACCAGGCATTTGACAGCAGCTTTGGGAGATTTCCTTAACCAGCTGAATTCAAATGGATCCCATTTCAATTTTCTGTTTCAGGTATGACAGGAGTGCATGCAGTGCTGAGCCCTGTCCCACACACAGAGCTCTCCATCCTGAGCTGCTTCCCATGCTCGTTTCCGTGGACTTCAGCCCATGAAGGAGAGCACTTCACACAGACATAGCTAATCACCAGTTACTTACAGAATTTGGCTCAAAATCAGAGGGAAAAGCCAAATGTCAGTTCTGAGTCAGCTAAGTCCCATTCTGACCCAGGAGAAACGTGCAAGAGGCAAATCCAAGAGGCACACACGTACCAAGTGCAATTTCTACACATCTTTTAAGCCCCCCCAGGAATGCTGACTCCCCCACATCCTTGGGCAGTCAGCTCCAATGCTTTTCACTTCACATTCCTTCAGTGAAGAATTTTTTCCTGATATCCAGTCTAAACCTCCCCTGGTACAACTTGAGGATGCTCCCACCATGCTATCACTTGTTGCTTGGGAGAAGAGACCAACCCTGGCTCCTCCTGTCAGGAGGCTGTAAGAACAAGAACTCCCTTGATTCTCCTTTTGTCCAGACTGAGCCCCCTCAGTCCCCACTCATCAGTCTCGTGCTCCAGACCCTTCCCCAGCTCTGTGTCCTTCTCTGGACTCACTCCAGCCCTCAATGTCCTTCTCTTTGTGAGGCACCCAACACTGAACGAGGTTTTTGAGGTGTGGCCTCACCAGGGCTGGGTACAGAGGGACAATCCCTGCCCTGATCCCTCTCCTGGCCCTTTGTAGATGGCATCACATTTCCTGACCGCCAGTCAGGCGCCCAGCAGCTCCTCAGCGAGCCTGGGCTGCTGCAAATGATGGAGAGGGGCTCTGCCAGCACTCCCACCACTCCTTCGGTGCCTTTAGGGGGGTGCCATCCACAGACCCGTGCCCTGGCTGTGACCATTGCCATTGGGATTTGGGGATTATTTCTGATTTGGAGCCCTTTCCCCCCGAAGCTACTGAGAGCCATTTCTCACCCTGAGGAGCAATAATCAGTTCTGTCTGTGCCTTGTGAAAACCCCAAAAACAGACACTCCTGGTCTGAATTCCTCTTGCCCCTGAGCTGTGTATGTCCCCAAGCTTATGGCTGCACATGATAGAAAGGCAAAGCAGGGAGTTCATAAGCTTAATAACCACTTGACTTTCACAAATACTTTCTGCTACAAGATGCTGAACAATTTAAAAATGTTCCAGTATTTATATTGCATCCCAGATTAAATAACTGTTGTCATTTTCTGCCTTCATTGTCCTCATAGTCAATTCAATTGAAAATAGGCCCATTAAAAGTATTCATTTGTAAAATATTGCACCATAGCTATTTTTTTTTTATTTAGCAGTTCTGAAAACACCTACCAAGTGATTGCCATTTAAAACCCACTTAAAGGCCAATTTACACAACATTTGTGCTTGTGTAAATAAGGTTTGCTGTTATGCTAATGTGCAATTGCACCACTTGTGCTGTTTTGAAGGATAATTCACAATTTTAAATTGTGCTGGATGACAGAAGAATTCAAGGATGTTTTAATCACAGCTTTGGTTGGCATTAATCAGATGTAAAAGCACAAACTGTTTTGTCTGCCGCTGAGAAGCAGGCACTGCAGAGACAAATGACTGAAAGGAGATTTACAGTTTTTCTACCTCAGATTTCCAATTAAACCTTGGGTATTTAGTTAATACTCTCAACTGGAAGTCTCATGATAGAGGCAATACACAGGAAGATCTATAACACCATTTTAAAAAACCCAACAACAACAAAAACCCAGAAGCCAAACTAAAAATCAACCTCCACAAATTTGCTAACAATAGTGTTTCTATTTCAAATAACTGTAATTTTTCCTCTGGGTATTGCTGCAGATTATGCATTTTCCTTCATGATTTTTTAATGAAGGACTAATTTACCTATTGTCCAAGTGCATTATAGACTGTAAGTATGATTATTTAATTCAGCACAAAATCCAGCATGTCAAGATTAATTCATATTTACTAAATGTTTATAAATTAGGTATCTAAATCTTCATGGATGAATGCCAACTTGTACTAAGACTTATTTCTGTACTTCACAGACATTTCCATAAATGCTTATAGCCATACTGCAGAACTAGAAAGAACTGATAGCAACAATATATTTACAAATCATCTGCTGAGACCATATAAACTCTATAAAGCAGGGTTTTTTTTTAATTATAGGTTTATACAGTGGCTGGCAAAATAGAAATGTAGTGCAGAAGTAGCTATTGGCTACTGCAATACAAATAAATACTAATAATGTGCATACATTAGTGTATAATCATATAAAGGCAGGAATAAATACGGTAGTAGCATTCTTCTGTTCCCACTCATTTGAGAGCCAATCTGCATGATGCTTTCCCTTCAGAAACACTTCCACAATATATTTAACCCAGCTTCTGGACTGGACTGAGTTTTAAAATGCCCTTTAAGGGCTTCTGGTCATCTGGTCCCAACAGACCCTGTTCAGAGACTCCTATGAGCCAAACAAGACTATTTACATTCATATTTAATTCCCTGGCACAACACCCTAAAATCTCTGCATATTCATAATCCCTGTGTATTTAACCATTTTAACATAATGCAGGGGTAATGGGCTAACACTTAAATGTATGGGATTATTTTTTATTCCAGCTATCCTTCCTCCAAAAATCCTTCAGTAATCCCTCTCTGGAGCTGTTGATCTGATCCAAGCTCTCCTCAATGGGGAATTGTCCCCATTCCTCCAGACAGGAGCACTGGCATTCACACCAGTGACCAGGGAACATCCCTCTGCATGTTTAAGGCCAGAAATATTTGATCTATTTGTCTTTAAAGCGGTTACTGCACCACTTGGGCTGTGATGATTAAACACTGAAGGACACTCTACTGTCAATTATCCATCTCCTTGGCAAGATCTTGTCTCTACCACCATCACAATGTCTGGAATACAGGAATCAGGGAATCATTTAGGTTGGAAAAGACCTCTAAGATCGCTGAGTCCAACGGTTAACCCAGCACTGCCAGGCCCATCACTGAGCCATGATCCCAGGTGCCACATTTACATGGTTTTTTTAATGCTTCCAGGCATAGCAATTCCACCAGTTTCACTGCTTGAGCACCCTTCACATGAAGAAATTTCCCCTGATGTATAATTTAAACCTTCTCAGGTGCAACTTTAGGCCATTTCCTTTTGTTCTATCCCTTGTCACCTGGGAGCAGAGAGCAACCTCCACCTCACTGCAGCCTCCTTCAGGCACAAGCAGCATGGCCTGCAGCAACGTTTTCTCCGTCTGACACGGTGCAGGGCCCGTACACACTGCAGCAGGTGCTTGTGGAGAGTCATCTGATGAGTGGGGAGCAGCAGGGCAGCCACACACCAAAACTCATCCCCAGTGCAGCTCGGTGCTATTCAGGGGCTGCACTATCATATGCCTCGTGCATACAGTGCTGCAGCTCATCCTAACAGAAGGTTGGGCAAGCCGACTTTTATTGCTGACAAATTGGGGCTCAAGAACGTGTTGCAGTGCAGTGGATGGCATGGAGCTGGTCATCTGTCAGACAGGATCCCAGCTCAGACTTTATTAATATTCCTGGTCGGAAGGCTTCCTTGGATGTATGTGCCTCTTCAAAACATTCATTCCAGCTCAGTATCAACACTTGAAATGGTGAATTTTAGCAGCGTGCCTATAAAATAAATTCCCACCACAAACCTTCCTTGCAACAATGAAGTGTATGTTCTTTGACATAGCTTGTTGTTGATAATAAATTTAATTACCCATCTCTTATGAAAACCAGGGAGAGCTTAGGCATGAATTGTCGCTGGTCTGAAGGGAGCAGGAAGGTCTCGGTGCTGCTGGAGCTGTCCTCGGCGCTGCAGAACATCCCCCAGTTCTCCTGCAGTGTGTTTCCTTGCTTTCCTGCTCTCCTCCCCTTTATCTGGGGCACTCAAGCAGAGCTGTCCCCCCAGGCACGCGGGCTGAGGTGGCGCAGGACAGCACAGACAGGCAGGGTGAGCACAGAGAGTGTGCAGGATCTCCTGAGAGCTGGAACAGCAAATCCCCAGCCCATTCAGAGTCCCTGGGGGCATTTCCATATCCCAAACTTGGCTGTCCCTGAGAAAGGACTGGACTCCTGAGAATGACAAAATGCTCAGCCAGCTTCCCAGAGTGCCTCAGACACCAGAGGGTGGAAGCACTTTAAAAACCACCCCTGACAATATATTAAACTATTTCTGTCAATGCCTCCACAGCTCATCTGATAGATACTAATGGCTTCCAGCAAGAGTCCTATTTAGCATGATTATTGTTTTCATTTTTTAAATGCACTCCATGCTCAGTTAGTGCTAGACACACCTTCATTACTCCTATCTGTTTGGAGGATCACAGCCTCCAGACTGACATATGAGACATCTCAGGATGGCTGAAAAGCAGTTCATTACGTGAATACATCACAGATCCTGGTAACATCAATTGCAGCAACAATTCTTAATGCAGCTAATAAGGTGTTAAAAGTCCCTACAGTTTTTTTGGTTATCTGACTTGTTTAAGATACCAGGCTGGGTTTTCATCACTTCCCAATTGGAAGGTTTAGCAGATTTAGGTTTTGTTAAAAACATATATATTCCGTAGGTATGCATTTTTTTTCAGAGATTCCTCCACCCTTATAAAGCAAAGTGAAAAGTGCAGGGGAATTACTGAGTACAGAACGATGTGCCAGCTGCAGCAAATACAGATTGCCAGGCACTTCCCTGGTCACTGACAGCTGCAGAGGTTTATGTTACAGCCCTGCAAACAAAACTACCTGGACTACTTTCTTCTTTATGCCAGGACCTGTTTAAAAGAGGAGCTGTTTGTCACATGAGGTGTGGGGAACAGAATAAATCCAGCACTAAAGAATAAGCATTCTAACATCCTAAAGTGCTCTCACCCAACAACACCCCTTCTGGATGGCAAGACTCATGCACTCTCTATCATTTTCCATGGATCTCAGCACACTGAATTTGGTAAAAAGTGACAAACTCTGGAGAGGAATGAATTCTAGTTAAATTATACCAGATATTAATCTAAAATAGCACCCCTCCACTCCATGCACATTAGATTTTACACACACAAAGATTGAAGAAAAAATCTACTCACAACACAACTGCATTTAGTCCACAAGAGCTCAGTAGTCTGCTGGGTCTGTGACTTCATCTGCACAAACACATTTCAGATCCTGAAATCAGTGCATAGCTCCATGTGCATACATTATTGAGTTTAACTCATGGAGTTACATCCCAACGGGTTGGTCCAGTGATAATACTCTGTTTCCGTCTCTCCTCCACCTCTGCTTTTTGTTTCTCACAAATCCTTTTTGAGAGACGAGAAATAAAAAAACCCAATATTTTACTCTCAATCTATTTTGTCCCTACTTCATTCTCCCTGAGAGCAATCACCAGGGAGGTATCAATGGCTGAAAACGGCCTGAAAAAGCAGATATTGAGGGACCTGCTGGTGGCAGTGCTGAGGATGGCACTGGGGAGTCTGGGGGCAGATTCCCCCATGTGTCTGCTTGGGTCTGTTCTGACAGCAAACCAGAGATATCCAGTTCCCAGACTGTCAGTACAGCACATTATGCAAACATTAAATTCCCTTAAAAAAATTTAAAATCTCGGTGTCTGAGTTACAAACTCCTCCATGATAATCATAATGGAAACATTTCTATGTCCCTACAGCTATAATGGGATTCCTGCAGTAATCCTACACTGTTTATGGTGCTGGTATTTTAAATAATGCATTCTGTATCTTTTACTTTTCCCCTTTTCTCATGGTGCTGTACACACTTGGCATCCTTTCAATGACAAACACTGAGCAAAGTGCAGCAATAAATTATTTCCTCTTTGAATCCTTTTACTAAAGGAAAAAAATCTATGTGCACACACAGCAGCTTGAGTCCAGCTAGTTAATCAGTTGCATTATTATTACCACCCACCTCCTCCTGTTAAAAACCCAGATTTTTCTACCATTTGTGCTGCTTTTAATCCATAGGAAGTCAATTTTCCACTCATATATTAGTTTATTTTATATTTTCAAATTGATTCTACTATACATTGATTTCCTGTTGTGTGTATTGTATCCTGAGCTAGGATTATACATTTAGTAGAAGTGGATATTCCTGCCACATAAAGGTTGCTGCAGCTCTATAGGACCCTTATCTTGAAAAGGGAGAGTCCAATTTTATTGAAACGGCTAAAATCCCACTTAATTGAATTTTTTTTTTCCTAAGATGTACAAGCTTAGAGACTTTTGGTTTCCAATTCAACTTCAGCTTCGCGGTGTTTAAATTTCCAAACCCATAAAGACCTTTATGAAAAAGAACTTACAAATATTGTATTTCTGATATGGTGAATTACTGGAGAAGCTCGAGGTAAGAAGCAGTGAAATATCAATAGTTTGTAGAACATCTTTTGATCATGCTGGCTTTTCATGGCCTGTTTAACACATTCCTATGGAAAAAGATCATGTTTGAACCCACATTTTACAATGTTAGAGCCCTGAAATGCTGCAGAGTAGAATTAGGGCTGTGCACTGGAACAGAAGGAAACACACTACCTGAAAGCATTTGATGCAAGAAGATGAGGCAACAAGGAATCCTCGTTCCAGGGCAAAATTTCAGGCTCAGCTCACAGTGACTGGGGTTTGGTCCTCAGTTCCAGGAGTTTCAGCTCCAAGTGCAACACAAATTTTTCCTGATCAGACTGCTGCTTACATTGCCCCCATTGTTAAATTTTAAGAACTCATACCCTTGAGTGCCCTTACTTAAGTAGAAATGGACCTCAGAGAGGTTTTTCTTTTGTTTCAAAGAGAAGTTACACCTCAGTGGAAGCCTCCCGGCTTTTACTCCTGAGCTTGATTCTGCCCTACTCTTTTACCACCCCAGACATGGCCATGTTTTCCACCTCAGAGGATGCTGTGATTGTGCCATCTGCCCTTTCCAGCATCAGACCCAGATTCTGGCAGTGGGTCTGTGAGCCCACATGCACCAGGGTCCACTTTTCAGCCAGGCTTTGCTGACAAACCCCTGTGCAACAGGTCTGCAGCAGGACCGGGACCTTCACCAGGATTTGCTCTGACCTGAGCACGTCTGCAGCTTCTTCCTGAGCCCCCTGATCATTCCCCAAGCTGATGATAAACCCAGCATGGCAGAGATGTGCTCAGGAGGGGATGCAATAAGAGAAGCGTCCTCCTGCACACAGGGAGGGGAAGCCAGGCACGTGGCTGTGCTCACAGTGTGGTGCTTGTGAGGTGCCCCGGATGAGGGGAGAGATGAGAATCTGACTCTAACTTCTCAGAAGGCTATTATATTATATTATATTATATTATATTATATTATATTATATTTTATACTAATTACATCACATCATATCATATCATGCTATATGAAAACTATGCTAAAGAAATAGTCCAAGGATGCATCAGAAGGCTTCACAAAAATGAATAATGAAAACCCATGACTGCCTCCTCAGTCTGACGCAGCTGGCTGTGATTGGTCATTAATTAAAAACAATTCACATGCTTGGATAAACAATCTCCAGACCACATTCCAGAGCAGCAAAACATGGAGAAGCTGAAGCTTCCCAGCTTCCCAGGAGAAGAAATCCTGGTGAAGGGATTTTTCAGAAAATATCATGGTGACAGTGCAGAAGCCTTTGAAGATGAGCATGTAGTTTACGTGTTGAACAGCAAGGCTGGCATGCAGAAACAGAATAAGTAATAAAAGTAACATTCACATTTGAACCAAATTATTTTTGCAAATCCCAAGGGTTCAGTATTTATAGTTGTTCTACAGTGGAAAATTAGACCCCAAACTTGAAGGTCCGTGGAGCTTGGAGAGCCAGGCCCCAAGGTGACTGAGATGCCACTAAACCACGGGGTCAGGCTTTTCCTGTGAGTTTGTCTCAGTCAAAGGCATGCCAAGCCAAGTGAAGCCCTGCCACCCTGAAGTCAGCATCATTCTGCAGCTGTCTCACAGCACTGGATGTGCACAGCACACAGCAACAAACAATCTGTGCTCCAAGAGGCTCGGAGGAGATGATTCCTGGCCTTCATTCTATAGGTGCTTAAGAAAGGCTGTGGAAAGCCCAGCATCTGGTAATTAGATTGGAGAGGGCTGAACGCGAGGCCTGCAGAATAAATCTTGCTGCCTGTGGCGCTTGCACGAGGAGGGAGGAGCTGCCGAGCACCTTCCCTGCCCTGGCACAGCAGGCCTGGCCGGGCTCCCCGAGCGGCTGAAATGCCAGGCTGCGGCAGAGGGAAGAGGGGATCCCTACCCTGCCCAGAGACAAGGGGCAGCTGATTCAAGCTAGAAAAGAGCAAAATTTGGCCACTGCTGCTGTGCCAGCAGCTCTGAGGAGGAGGCACTGGATGGATTAATTCCCTCCTCTCTTCTGGCAGCAACAGGCGAATTTCAGCTGTCATTCCTTAGCAGGAAATGCACCAAGGGAATCCTGGCTCATGGGTTTCCCTCTGGAGAGCCTGTGCCTGTTCCCAGGGCTGGAAGGTTGCTGGGGACAACGCAAACAACCTTGCCCAGGAAATGCAGCGGGAAGGAGGCAGAGGAGTGAGCCCACACTTGCGTTCCGCAGGCAGGACTGGATCTGCCCTCTGCACAGCCATTTCTGCTTCACTCCTTACCCCAGGCCCTCTGCACTTTCACATAAAGCACACCCAGGCTCTTCGCCCCTCATCCTCTGCATGTGAAACCCATTTCAGCCCCTTGCTCCCCCTTTTTGTACATTATTAAAGGATTCAGCCCGTCAGTATCAGAGAGACCATGGAGGAGCCACATGCTCCTGCTGCTGTAGCCCCCTGGCCCTTTGCCCCTTCCCCTCTCCCCAGGCCCCCACAGCGCTGCTGGGTTTCGTTCACTCCCAGAGACCTTCATTACTCGAACTGCAAGCTCTCAGGGAGCAAAGACTGCAGTCCTTGTGTATGCAGTAATTAGCACGTAATTAATCAACACCAATAATACGAAAGTGTCTCTTTCTTACTCTGCCCACTTTGTAAGTGGCAAAGGAGGAATCTTATTCCTCAACAGATATTATTTTCTCTCTCCAGATGTACTTCTATGTAGAGGAAGATTTTTTTTCTTATAAGTCCTTTTTACACTTTCCCCATTGAAATATATTCACAGCTTCCCCTCTACTATCCCCCTAAGTGCTGTGAAAATAATAATAAAAAAAAAAACAACAACTAAATCTGCCCCAGTGTGGAACATCTCTTTTAAAATGTCACCATGTTTATTTTCAGAATTCTCTTCTGCATGGTTATCTCCCTGCTCTTTACATTTGCTACCTTGTTAAGCCCCCACTGTGGTAAATAAAACATGAAGAGAAATAGAGGGGGAAAAAAAAATGTAAGGCTTTTATTTACTCTCATTTTTTGGATATATTTCTCTAGATGAATGCTTCTCCCTTTAATGAAACCCTTGGCTGCTCCAGTGGTGAATGTGATTTAAGCGCAGGGGAGACAGCTATGATTCACAAACCCTGTTCTGCTGCAGCACTGCCCGTTATCTGATGCCTCTTCATGCACAGTTGCCCAAATGACAGTTTAATGGCTCACTGTAAAGGCTACTTATTTGGTATCTCTATCCACTGAAAATGGCTAATGGTGATAAGGAAAGGAAAAAACAAAGCAATTGTTCAGATCTTCAGACTCAGCCGAGCTACTTAGCACGTGCTGAGAGCCTTCAATTAATTATTTCTTCAGTCCAGTGAAGCACTCCGAGATGATTTTAAAACTCAGCAGCTGCACTAAGAGCCTGTGTTAACAGGGTGCAGGGAGCTAAAATTGCACATAAGGAGAGCTAACGGGTTTATTAGGGATATGCTGATCATATCCATATTCACAGAAATAAACACCAGAAATAGGCCAAGCAGATTTAAGGGAAAAAACAAATACCAAATAAACCAACCCTCTTCCCTCACTCCCCCTTACTTTGCAGAGCAAAACAACAAAGAAAAACACATTGAAGGAAAATACCAGCAAAGTTTTTAAAATATCTGTCTCAAGAGACAGATTTCTGTCAGCATTGAGCTGCTCACCTGTAATTTCATGTGAGCAGATGTGTGTATATCTCTGTGCATGTTTCTGCCTGTTTAAAAGAAACAACAAAACAAAGCACAGAAGGAAAGAGTAAGAGAAAATGAAAGAAAAATCTCTAGGTACCCAATTCAAAACACTAGTTAAACACATTTCTGATTTTCAGTACTTGGGTCTTCTCTCTATTGTTATGGTCCATAGAGCAACAAGGATCTAATCCCAGATAGTGGATAGTGTCTTTAGGATCTGCCACAAGGGAAAGATTTCTTACTTTCATCATTTCCAGAACTGGCACAAGCCAAACTCTGAAGCTAACATACTAACTCAAATGTAAGAACAATTTGGTGGCTTCACTTCTAGCAAAATCCCACCCAAGTTGCAGGTTCTGGGTAACATTTCCATCAGGGTTCAATTCAGATGTCATGGATGCTAAGATAAGTAAGATGTGAAAACAGATTAATTCAATCATAAATTTGTGAAGGTTTCTAGAAAACAGAAATTTCAAAAAAAAATCCCAATTTCAAAAAATTGGGATTTTTTTTATCTGGTCTTAACTGCTCCACCTGTTAAGATTTAGAACAGTGCCTGCCCAGTGGTGCTAGGCCCTGGAGTTTAAGCATAGCAAGGATCTCTGAATAATCAGTTCAGGTCAATAATAAGACATCATTCAAAAGGGCTGCATGGTGCAGCTTGAGGCTGTGCTAAGCCTGCCTGAGACAGATGCTTCTGGATAGCAAAACTGACAACCCTGTGATCACCCAAGCTTTGCAGGGCAGCTGTCCATGCAGACTGACCACTTTGTGCTGTCAGTTCTTCAATATCGTGTACTGGGTTTTGCTTTCTTTCCTTTCCCCCCCCCTTTTTTTTTTGTGTGGACTCCTTATTTAATATTCTACTGGGTGAATAATGTAGAACCAACACTTCCAGCTTGCAAGAGCAACACCACCACAGCAGGTGATAAGGATTTTCCCCCAAACCAAACCCTATCTACAGTCACATCACAAATAATTTATAACGCACAGCTTCAGAAACCTCTAAAGATGAGCTAAAATTACCATCCCATCTGTATTAGAACAAGTGTCTTCACACAGAGTAAGAAGTAAAAGGGCCAAAACAGAGATCTGGGATGAATAAGTCAGTCCAGAACCAGAATTAGTCTGCCCATGACCCTTCCACATAAACTCAGACTTAAAATTTCTCATGGTAACTTCGATGTAATTTTATTGCTGAGGGTGCATGCTTTGTATATCTTGTGCTTTTAAAATGGCCCAGCTTTCTTATTTTTGCATCATAAGAGTTAGAAGAAGTACTAATTTGTTACTTACCCCTGTTGTACAGGTGATGCACAGAAATGATCCCTTTGGTCATCAGTATTGGAAAGTCAGTGCCCAGCTCTCATTTTCAGTGTATCTGTGGTGGTTTTCAGTTCAAAAAATTTAAATTTTTAAATTTTTTTTTTAATTTAAAAATTTTAATTTTTTTTTCATCACTTCTCTAGATTTCCTCCCATTCCAAACCACAACAATATCTAACAATTGAACAGGAGATGTGAAGAAGAGCAGTCTTGGTACACTTTTGGCCAATCAGCAAACCCCATGCTGAATAACGCATCTTCATGTTTGAGCCCAGAGTTTAACCTTTACCAGCAACTGCCTATAACCATCTAAATCCACAGTCACCAAAACACTCATTTTGTGCAGCCCAGTGCTAATCTGATAACCAGACTGGCATCAAGGCAGTGTTCATGTGCCTCACCCACACGCTCCAATATTGCACTTTAGGCTCCCTGGGTCTGCAGCCTGAGCCCGTTTGGCTGCCCAGTGCCCAAGGCTGAGGGTGTGTGTGGGCTGTCAGCACCTCACAAGCACAGCTCACCTCCCCTTTCCAGCTCTGACAGCCTCCAGCAGTACCTGGGCTCATCCTGACCGGGTTCAACTAAAATTTAGGGTGATGAAAGCATACCAGCTTTCCCCCATCCCTGTGAAGCTGGCAGCTTGTAACACTGGTAAATATCCACGTGCCCCAAGAGAGAAAACTGAAAGTGCAAATGTGTGCACAAGTGTGCAAATACCTGAGTACTGGTAGTGATTTGTCTGCTGGTTTAGTCCTGCTATCTCTCTGTATCATGCACAGAGTGTGTTTTACTTCTTTGTTTTTGATCCTCAGTCCATGGATTTACTCACAGGTACGATTTAACTCAGGGATTTCACATTTCACCAGCTATTTCCCCTTGTACAGCCCTGTCCTGTGCAAAGAACACGTGGTGCTAATTACTGTGAATTGCAGCTCTTGAATTTGCGGGATAATTGATAATACCTGCATGCAGAAAATCCCCATCATGATGTTTTAAAGATTCAGTTAATTAGCCCTGTGTCTGGGAGATCAGGCATTAGCCATTTGCCTCAGGACTGCTCCTTCAGGCTCTCTCAGAAACCCGTTATTTAGTTTTTCGGGGTGATTAGTACAGGGAAACCCAAGGAAGGAAGGCTGTGTGTGAGACGTTGCCACAAGGGAATAAGGAGCCCTTTGTCCTGTCAGGAACTATCCCAACAAAACATTCAAATAGGATTTAATCACTGCAGTGGCCTGCCCATTGCTCTTAGGGTGAGATGCCCCCATAAATCATGCATGGCTTGGAGCCAAGGGTGCCTCGGAGTGTTCACAGCCGACTCTGTGCTGCACAGAGCACATCCACATCACTTATTGCTTTCCACGGGCTCCTGGTGCAGCCACTCTGACTCGTCTTTCCCTCTTGAAAACCCAGCAAACCACAGAAAACAGGTCAGGAGTGCTTGCCTTATAAGCTGTGGTGTGGATGAAGAATGTTAGCAGCTCAAAGCAGAATAATTTTGTTACTGATCTCATGGCTCGTGTTTGATTGCATACTGGTAGGAGGGAAAGAAATGATCATCGCTTTCTTATGTTACAAGGAATCAAAATCAATTCTCTTCCACATTTTTCCTTTGCAATAGATATTCTGCCTAAAGATGGGTTTAATCAATTTTTTAAACAAGCAAGACTACTTCAAGTATAGTGATACCCAGTGATTAATTTTGAGCTTTTAATGACACAGTTATCAGTCATGAAATTCCCATCATCACACTCTCATGCTTCAGCCATGGCCTCAAGCCCAAGGAAATGACAGGGTATTTCAGAGTTTTGCTTTTCTGTGAAAGTCACAGGGGTTGTTTGGGGTGAAATGTGTGATGTGAACAGCAGAACAGGGAATTGTATTGAAATCAGTAATTTTCTTTCCAGATTCACAATCAAATGACCACGGCACTCACAGTGAGCAGGGCAGCAACCGCCCTTGGCTGCTCTTGAGCTGATCCTTTCAAAGGAAAATGCTCAATACTGAATTCTTGAGACACCTGACTTGCCAGCCATGGGAAACTGGCCATGACCCATCACTCACAACAGCCACAATGCCTTCGAGTGTAAATTGTGCAGGTTTTGTAAAAACTGCAAATAGCTTCACAGGGACCACAAAATTCAGCCTGATCCCACTCTTGCCTTGAAGAATGCTTTTCTGCGCACAGCTCCTGCAGAGACTTCCTTTTGCTTTTCAGATATTTATTAGTCAACAAAAATGCCCAAGAAAAAATTGAGCAAAGCAATTAAAAGAAATCACTGGTAAAATGCAACTGTTTCAAGTATAGAGCTCCTTTACAAAAGGTTCCATATCCAAATATCTGAAAAGTAAAAACAAATTAAAAATCATTTAGATCTTGTATTGTCTGAAAAATACAGGTCAATATAGAAATTTTACTATTAAATCTAAAATAAAAAATCATGGGCTGATTTTTTTCTACACCATTACATCCATTTTGTAGCACTACACCCTAGCAAAACCATTGCTTAAATATTTTTGTGGCATATTTTTTTGCATGTTATGGAAATAAGACTATTTTCCAGCTCTCCCAGATTGTGGCATTCCCAGTCACAGGATTTCAGCATTGACCATCACATCTCTGGTTGCAGAACTCCTTCAGCCAAGAAGATTTCTTCCAGTAATCCTAATTGGCAAAGTTTGATTAGCAACTGCAAACGTAGCAGTTACATATGCAAAGTGGCTAAACATGCAAAAATCAGTAGATAATCCAGAGAAAAGGTTGACTTAAAATCATATGTATGCAGTCAGAAAACCAAAAATAGAGACAAATTGCAGAACTTGTCCTTCCCCCAGAACACCAGTAAAACTGGAGCAGTGTAGTCTGACTGAAGACCTCTCCTAGATAATGCCAACCCAAATGTTATTGAAATAACTTTGGAACCAGCACCATCCATTTTTCTGTTGGGCTGAACTGCTCATGGGCTTTCCTTCATTTACTGCATCCTGAGACTTGTTTGGCACCATTGATTTCATCATTGTTTGACACCACTGATTTATGGCTACCAAATATGTAAAATTTATTAATCAGCATTAGAGTATTTGTTAAAGTAGTAGTGGTGTCTATACACATTATAACAACAGCAAACACATGGGGTGGGATAATTTCAGCTGCACAAATTTAATACATCAGAATCAATCCAAGACTTCCTTTCAAAATGTTTTAAATTGGTCTAACAATGTTGACTTCATCAGAGTTGTTTCTTATGGACATGAGATAACATGAACAGAGAAACAGGCATTAAACCTAAGCTTCTAACCCACAGAGCAATATTTACTGTATATTCTTTTTGCAAGAATTTATAATTACAGAGTCACTTGGAGGGCTGAGGCACTGATTGTGGTGCAGCTCCACTGCCTTGAGACAGACTCTGTGTGCCAAAGATAGGCCCTTCTATAAACTTGAAACTAAAGGTTTTTTACTAGGAGCAAAAATTAATAAATACCCATTTCTCTTTCCTCCCATTCCCAAATTTTAAAAAAATTGAGCTTCCTTTTCTGTCCAGTAACAAACCCCTGGTATTCTGTATTGTAAAATCCGGTTTGTGTTATGAATGGCGCGTCACATTTGGCAAGGCTACCCCTGCAAGGGAAGGAATGAAGGGGGATACAATCTACCCCAGGCTCTGCCATGCCAGGACACTTATCAATTTGCAAAACGCAAGGGCAAGATTTAAGGCTTATTAAAAAAAGGAACAGAGAAAAGTAGAATAATGTAGAATACTGAATGAAAAGATATATTTGCAGACTTGTCTGAAGGTTTGTAAGGATGCCAAGAAGAGCATGACACTGTTATTGGGAACACACATGGCAATTGGCATGCACAAACCTCAGCTTATGCTGTGCACACTGGTGAATTACAGTCCCCATTCTGCAAAAAGCTTTGCTGTTGTGATTTGTATGAAAGTCCAAGTCAACGTAATATAACCCCCTATGAAGCACTGAGAATATAAGGCTGTGCTCACTGATGGGGAAACTGGAGTCTGAAGACACAAAGACCAAGGAAATTATTTCTGATATCTTTTTCACCTGGTCCCATGCCTCACTTGAGGAATAAAACAGCTTAGAGACATGCTACTGCCTTTTGGCTTTTTCTTTTACCTTGAGAACAGCAGTTTAAACTGGGGAATGGCAGCCATGACATTTTTTTTTGGAAGCAGCCTGGAAATTAAATCAAACAGCTAAATTTTGTTATGATCTGATCCTGATTATTACTGGTTGTTGAGTCTACAACTTTCCCTTTCCTTTTGAGACCCATGAGTTGGGTCTGGCCTACAATTAGCTCCAATCAAATACATGCAGACCATTCAAAGCTCATATATCGCAGGCAAACCAATAGACACACATCACCTCCTCCCAGGAACCTCCCCAGACTGAGTTCTCCCAGTTAGCTTTCATGGAAGCATTTTCTATTATAGCTGGAAGACTTTGCCAAGCATTGTCTACCATTAAGAAAGAAATTCCCCGCAGAAACTCTCATTTTCTCCTCCAGGCCTTTGTCAGCCAAGCAGGGAAATCAATAAACCCTGAAAATAAGAAAGAAAAACACCAGGCAGGGCTCTGGCTCTGGAAAGGAAGCAGCACTATAAAACCCCATGAGCTCTCCCCAGCTCTCCCATCAGGGCTGTGCTCCGGATCCTGCCACCGTGGCCAAGCTGTTAAACCAGCCCCAATGGATCTCCGAGAGGATCCCACCTGAGCCTCACCTGAGCTGCCCACAGTGCCCACCTGCGGCTGCTGGGACTCCTCCAGCCTCCCACACACAGAGCTGGCAGCTGGAGCCCACACTGTGCCCACCCTGCAACACCCTAACCCAATTCCTGCCCTCAATCTGCACAAAAGGACAAACACACGTGGCTGCTGCCCAAGGAGGACAAACGCTTCGTGCTGCATCCTTTAAAGGATCCTGTGTGAAAAACAGCTGATGAGTGAAGGGGAGCACAATGCTGTTCTCTTTCAAGGCATATGGATTCTCTAGAGCTCCTGCTTTTAAGTCCCTGCTCCCCACTATGCTCTATTTATCTCTTTGAGCAGAGAGAATATATATACTCTACCAGGCAACTCACAAAGCCATTTTAATAGCAGAATGTAATTCCTCAGCTCTAGAAAAATGGAAGTGAAAGGTCTGTGAATTATTACAAACCTCTGGCCAGGCAGCAGTGCCCTGAACTGTAAAGGCTTTTTTCTTGTGCTTAAGTTACCATGGAAGATGAAATAGTCACATGGGCATGCTGGCCAGTAGAAATGGGCATTGATAGCTGTATATCATCTACAAATACTTTTTTTTTTCTTTATAACCTATCTCCACTTCATAAATGGAAAAAAATACCCAAAAAAACACCAACCCCAACAGCCCAACCAATACCCAAATCCAGAAATGGTTTGGGTTTTTCTGTTTATAAGCAGAAACTTTCTCAGTTGTTGTTTACTTTTTCCAAAATAATATCCAGGATGATAAAGTTATTTTGAGTATTTATCAGATTATGCGTTATATTGCTGTGTGAAAATAAAGCTCATTTCTGGATACAACGAAGTTGTTTTCTGCTACATGAATATCTCCCAACACTTCTCTGCTCTAGACCATATTGTTTTGCAGCCTGTTATCTTCTTGCCTTTCTCAAGGATTACTGTAAGGCCTGGCACATAAACTAAATGCTGACTAAATCCCTCCTCTAGAAAAAGTCCATTTTCTAAATGCTGAGGAACCAAAGTTCCTTGTAATTGACCAGAGGACAAGGCAGGTGAGTGTCGAGGAGGAAAATGAGGAAGCAAAGAGGGAAGGATGCTTTAAAGGAGAAGACACCAAATTAAGTGTGCAGAGCCCTGGACCCTGTCAGAGACCTCTGGGGTGACACTGAAGGGCTGCACCTCGGGCAGGACAGTACAGAGACAGCCACCATGCACCGCACAGCCCTCAAACCTATCCAGGCAAAGAGAGAAAGGAATTAAACAGCACCACACTTACCCCTTCACAACACAGAAGTGTGGGAAATAAGTCCTACTGTCAGCAGAAGGGTCATGAATTTCTCAACTGTGGCATTCACATTCTCTGAACACGATTCCTTCGCCCGGGGTTTTCCTCCTGGGAAGCTGAAAGGCAGCGAGAGAGGCTTCAGAGAAAAGGAAAACAATTCTTATCTCAATTGCTTCTCCTGTGTTGTGCTCGTGTGGAATGTGTTTGGAGATTGCTCACCCACAGGTGATTGTTCCATTGGGTTCTGCTGTGAGTTGTTTTGACTCATTGGCCAAGCTATGTTGGGACTCTGGAAAGAGTCACAAGTTTTCATTATTGTCTTTCTAGCATTCAGTAAGTATCCTTTTTGTATTCTCTAGTACAGTATAGTATTCTTTAATATAATGTAGTGTAATAAAGTAATAAATTAGCCTTCCGATACGATGGAGTCCTCCCCATCATCTCTCCCCTGGTCAGGGCTGCCTGAATTTGCAGTACTCAGACACACAGGTGCTGCCTGTGGAAGGAGCTGTCAGAAGCAGAGATTCCCGGAGCACGTCCTGCGGTGCCTCTTGCCCATCCTGCGCACCCAGGGGTGCAGAGGGGCAGGGAGCCTCTAAGGGTGCCTCCCAGAATTACAGGCTGAGTTTGGAAGGGACTTCTGGAGATGATCCTGTCCAACACCCCTGTCCAAGCATGGCCAAGCAGCTGAAGAAAGGTAACCAGTTCAAGCTGATCACCCAAGACAAGTTTCCCAAGACCATTCTATATGGCCTTTGATTTTCTGAAAGGATGGAGATCTGTTTCTCACCAGCTGTCTCTCTCTTCATTTGCTGTTAGATGTGCTCCAGATCTACTTACCAGGACGTATCTCTCATCTAATATTACAACTGGTTGCATAATTTCTTATCTAGTGTGAGCATGAAAGATTGCAGAGATTGGCTCTATTAATTCTAAGCCACAAAGAAAACCCCTACAGGTCTCTGATGCTTCATCACCATGTTGCACAATCAGAACAGACTGGAGGGCTAGGAAATGGTTTCCCGGCCCTCGTGATTGAAAAAGTACAGCAGGAATTTTCATGCTAATAAAAAGGCACACAGGGACAGGACCCTAAATATCTCAAACACACCAAGCAGCTCACACTGTGAGTGCTGTCCTTCCAGTGTGAAATTGGTGCTCATCACCCCAAGGAACCACATTAAAAAGGCAAGACTTGACCCAATGCCTTCCAGTTGGAAATCAGAGAAACAGCAAAGTTTAAATCCTGTGCAAAACAACTCGAAATTCCAGCAGCAGCAGAGTTTGCCATGTTTGCTAAGCCAGAAGCAGAAGCCAGGCCAGGGGAGGTTTGCTCCAGTGTGCCAAGGCACCCCTTCCACTGTCAGTCTTCACAAAAGAGAAATGTGCGTGACATTTCACCTTGTTTGATTAAAACATTTGCATTCTAACTTGTTTGGGGTTAAAAAAGTATTAGGAACTTAATATTTTACATTGGTTTTGGTCTGTGAATTTTTGAATCATCTAGAGAATATGAGCTCCTTGATGAAAAGTACTATTTTGTGTTATGAACCAGAAAATAATGGCCTATCAGACTATAGAAAGTGGTCTAAAGCATCTATCTTTAATCTTCTTGTGTAAGTGTTCTAGACACTGTAATTTCCAATAACAATAATGGAATAAATACCTCATTAACCCCTTTAAAGCTTCCACCACCATGACAATATCTAAATGAACTGTCAGAGGAACAGGCATTGTTCAGTAAGACAGCAGACCAGAAAGTTAATATTGAGCTATATCCCAATGAAGGAACTGAAATGTATTCTCATCCTCAACAACCTGATGGCTTATATATTGTCACAAAATGCAGAAGGAAAAATGTCAAATAAGAGTCTCCTAAGCTCATAAATCACCTGACATTTCAGATCAGTTTTCAAACAACAGATTAAAAAAATGGATGAACAAATTTTGGAATGGAATGTTTGTTTAGAATTTAACTCACAGAAGAGCCACTGATTGAACTTCATATTCACACATTTCTGATCCATAAACCTTTTGATATTACACAATTCCCACCATAAATTAGTGTTCTGACAGACTAATACTCATTGCTGAGCTGAATGTCATAGATATTTATTGAATAGGAAGTAAAAGTATAATATCTAGTATGAGCAGAATATTCACATAACAATAAAAAGTATAGATTTGGCTTCAGGGAACAATTCACAGTGCCTGAATGCATGAGAAAGCAAAATAGGGAACTTGGGCAAAAAACATACAAAGATTTTAATTATTAGGTATAGGCTTATGGTGGAAATGTCCACATCAAAATCAAAGCCTGTGGGTGAAAAAAATTAGAACTATATTATACAGGGCACTGGACATTGTATTGATTGGAGCACCATGGTAATAGTGGCTGAGGCAAATGCACCGCAAAGAGAAATAGAGAACGGGGAAAATAAAGGAAGGAAAAGAGCTCTGCTTTGCATGCAGGTGGGGAGAACATAATATCAATGATGAATTCTACCACACAGCTCTGAGAGAAGCATTTTCCCCATAAAAGGGTGGTGGGGAGATTTCCTTGAAGGAAATATATCATTCTAAACAAAATTTAGGCTGGGATTTTCAGAACTACCTAAAAGAGTAAAATACCCAATTTTCAATAAAATGTGTGTGTGCTGATTACACATAACTCTACAAGGCTTTGCAAATTCTGTCTAAAATGAAATTGAATCAATTTTTTTAAACAGGAGCTGCCAGATCATTATGATCATGCTCAACCTATGGCACACTGAATTTCAGAGGCACTTTAGGTGCCCGCCTGAAGTTAAAAAAAGTCTCAATAAACATAGATATCTTAATAGAGGATGGATTGTCATGGAACAGCGGCCTGAAAAAAAAAGGGCTTTCTAAATGCTGGAGAAAATTAGCCAGGAGAAAAGAGAACACCACCTTCAAATCACGATTCTGATCTGAAAACTTAAGACTTTAGGAAAACAAATAGAACAGTGAAACGCAGCAATAAAATTGTAAGAACCATGTAGCAAATCCTCCTGAGACCAAGATCTCACCTGAACTCTGAGTTATTGTCATGAGCCCTTTCCACTCAAAGGAATTAATTTCTCTTTCTTTTTTTTTTTTTTTTCTGGAAGCAAAACCAGCTTCTCAGGATTTCGGATCTGCTTCTGTGTGTTTTATTTGTGACACTACGAAGAGTGACCTGGAATTGCACCTTCCTGTACCTTGGGCAGGATAGCAAGGTGTGCAGTACAAACCACTCAGCTCATCTTTCAAAACATGCAGTGTGAGAGGCATTGATTTCCACTGCTCCACCATAATCACCAAGACAATTGGTCACACATCTGGACTTACTCCACCAAGTTGTGCTCATGGTCTATTCCATTGTTCCCAGTGATCAGATTTTGCTGGTGCTCATCATATCCTAATGCAACTCTGTTAACTTCAGGGAAAAAAGGAGGATGCTCAGCCCATAGAAGTCAGCTTATGCCAATCATGGCTTGAAACAGATATTACCTTTAGAACACATTTTTGAAATAATGGATTTTTAGGACCATTGTACAGATGACAGGGCACTGTCTGGACTACAGACAGATCTGAGACACTCTCTTGACCTAACAGCTAAATGAGACACCAAAGGATGAGTTTAAGCTGTAAACTTCTGAACTGATAACCTTATTACCCAAAAACCCCCCAGCACTAAATATGTCACTTGATGCCTGATCTTTAACAGCAAGTGAGTATTTTTGCATCACTCTCATTTTTAACCTCTTAGAGACAATAAAGCAGCCCCTACAGTGCCTACAGTGTGTGAGAAATGAGATTGTTATCATGAATAAATAGCATCTTTATGAAGGGATTCAATCCAGAGCTGTTTGTTTTCCACTTGATACTTCCACTGCCAAAGTCTTTCAAATTGCTTTGAGAAGCTGCTCATAGCCCGAGTTATGAACAGCACAGCAACAGTGGTTTTTCCTTGTTTAAAGTGGTCAGGTACTGCTGTGTAATCCATTGAATGTGACAAAAATTGTTTGTTAGACACTCAGAAATAACATCACCTCCTCCCCAGCCATAGCAAAGAGCTGTACAAAATGTCGAGTGCTTTAGAAGCAGCAGAATGAAAGAGATCAAAGCTCCTCTCCTTCCATCACCTCCCTGAAGCTGGGGGAGATCTGCCTCTGGGAGAGTCAGAGCCATCTTTGCACATTGGTAAAGTTTTCCTCAGCTGACTCATTAAATCACCTCAAAGCTCACTTATTTACTTACTGACATGGACCAAGCTGTGCCAAGTGGCTGATATTTTTATTAAAACACCTCACAGCCCACAGCCCCAGGGCTGTCACTGGCTCTCTTGTGTGTTCTCATCTGTTGGGTGTCTCCTGCAGCACCATCAACCAAAGGGCACCAGGGATAGAACAGAACCCTGGCCTTATTCCCCCCCAAATACTGAGACAGTCCAATTACAACGCATGCTGCATTGAGATTGGTGCTTATGACAAACATTTTGATATTGAACATCTCCAATGTGGACCAACATGGGTGAAAGACTTTACACCAATTTCAGGACAGAATAAGTTTTCACCACAGTTCTCAAATGAGCAAAACTGTCATTGCTGCTTTGAACAGGGATTTCTGGCTGCGTCTTTCTCCCCAGCCCCCCTCTTGTATTTGTGGGGTTCCCAGACAGAGGAAGTAATGATGAATCTGACTCCATGATCTCAGGAGGCTAATTCATTGTTTTAAGATACTATATTATATTAAAGAATACTACACTAAACTATACTAAAGAATAGAGAAAGGATACTTACAGAAGGCTTAAAGATAATAATGAAAACTCATTACTCTTTCCAGCGCCTCGACACAGCTTGGCACTGATTGGCCACTGAGTCAAAACAATTCATATGAAACCAATGAAACAATCACCTGTTGGTAAACAATGTCCAAACAAATTCCAAAGCAGCAAAACACAGGAGAAGCGAATCAGGTAATTATTGTTTTCTTTTTTCACTGGGGCTTCTCAGCCTCCCAGGAGAAGAATCCTGGGCGAAGGGATTTTTCCAGAAAATGTGACAGTGACACCCTCCTGTCTGCACAGGGACTGGAGCAGAGCCACTGGCCCCTGTGTCACCACACATGTGCCAGCCCACCTGAGCACAACAGAGAGCAAAGCACATGTGGGTACATGGCAGCACAGACAAACACTTTGCAAAGACGGTGTTTGGGAAGTTTCACTCTCCTTTCCCTTATCCTTGCTGCTCTCCATCATCTTGCCTTTCACCTTCGCTTACATTGCTGGGGAAGCATTCCGTCTTTTGGGGCCAGCTTGGTTTGTTGGGATCAGGATGCAGCAGGACGTGAGCCCCTGTGCATTAATTCACTGCAGGGCAGCTCCTGACACCTTCCCATGCCCTTGGAATCTCTGTGGTTTTCAGCACCTTTGCACTGAGGCCTTAGTGAGGAACACAAGCAATACCTGATAGCACAGGATGAAGTTCAGCAGGGGGAACATGGATCCAGCTTGCTCGGGTGCTTGACTGCAAACACCTTGCCAGCTCTGTTCTCTATGGGGCTGCTCCTTCTATAGGGCTGCACTGAGGCTGGGAAAACCATGTTTCCCCAAGCATTGCCCTGATGCTGCAAGGAGAAGCAGTTTCAGGTATGAAACTGTGCAAACAGTCCCCCTGTGGCCCACACCCTTTTGTGGAACGTGTCCAGGTCACAGGGTCTCTTTTCAGGGTTTGACCCGCACTCTGCGTTGTCAGAGGAGGCAGGATGGTTTCCACACTTCATTATGTGTATTAGATCTACTTTTTGCCCAAATTCTGTGACCTGGTCAATAAGCAATTAGTATTTTATGACGAAGTGCAAGTGGCAGTGTTAATAGCAGTTTGTAGCTACATGCACACATGAGAGCCAAGAATAATTTTTATGACTCCGGTAGAAATGTGTGTAACAAACAGAAGTCAATTTTTATGGCCATAATGATTGTATGCTCTCAATGCCTGTAGAAAATAGCTTTACGCAAATCAGTTAATTAGCATCCAAGTGCACTTGCTCACAGTCTGTTCAGCTGTTCCAGACAATACTTGGAGAAACATTCAAAAAAGGTTTAACACACTAAAAAAAAAAATTAGTAACCAGTCAAAATCTAAAATGTAAACTTCTAGTCTAAATTCCACTTTAAAACAAGTGCTTTACAATTTCTTAAGCCATTAATTCTAAAATTTATAGCAATAGACTTTTTAAAAACAGACTTTTAAACCTGAAGATAATAAAAATTTATTTGGTTATTGTAATGACACCAAGTACCTGAACTGAAAAATTCAAACCCTCTGGATTTTAGTATTAACATTTATATTACCTCCATCTTGACCTTTTAGAATTGTATTCAAAACAAACGAGCTAACACTCCTTACAGCAATATTATCATATTCTGTCCTTTTTTATTTCTCTTGCTAAATATTTTCTTCCCCAAGACTCTCTCAATACTGATTTAACACCCTTCCTACTTAGCCTCCACCTTATGCACAGAAGCACGAGTCTTTTGCATCAATTTAAAGCCAACGTGATGAATGGAATTTAATGATCTTTTTTGTACAGTTCTGTATAACACTAAACAATGGCCAATGCATTCATTCATGATCAGTTTTTTGCCTTGTTTTTAATTAGCTTCCTATCTGGAGGGGTGGTGTGAAAAATTGCACCCTGGGCCTTACTACATCTTTCTTTATAAAATGTATGTACAACAAATAAAAAGCACATTTTAACCTACCAGCTACCTATTACGTTAAATGTCATTACTACTAAAGACTGGCAGCTCTGCTAACAAACACCCTCATTATTTTATTCCAGTTCCACTTTGGGTATAGTCAATCAAATCACACTTGATTTATGTCAGATGCTAACGAAATACAGTATAAACAGAGCCATTGAGTACAATTCAGTGATTCTGTGTTTATTCAGCTCTAAGCTATGAAGCTAAAGTGGATACCATTTATAACCAAGACATGCATTCTTCATGGCCATAAGAGTTAGCAGGCCATAGCTGGAGCTCTTTTAAGCCTGAGAGAATATAAAGTGTTCCTATGAACAGACTCAATTTTTTTTTAAGCATACAAATTAATAACTTATATAAAGATAGAAAACATTACCATGACATATATAATTTCTTTTTCTTTTTCTTCTTTTCTATTTGAGAGAGTTGTTTGATGTATTTAAAATAACCTAATTTGCACTGTAGGCCTCATTATTAATGGTCAGTGATTTTAGTACTTTCCAAAGGTGACTTTCTACAAGGAAAGGCTGTCAGGAGTGTGTCTGCGTTACACTTGCAGTCACTGGGGTTATTGAGGGCGTTTTATGCTTTGTCTGGACGGTTCTGAACATCCGGGCTGCTGACCTGGGGAAGCCCAGTTTGGCTGTGGAAAATTGCAGAGAGCCCATTGTGTTCACTGAGTGATGGAAGAGCCACGAGCAATATTTCCTGCATGTCAGCTGGAAACCCTTCCCGGAGAGTTCAGCACTCCAATTCCTCTCCTCACTGCTCTCTACTTCCAACAATTCCTTCCACTCAACAGCTATTGTACATATTATACAGGAAAGGCTGAGGCAGACAAGGCTGCAGCTCTGAACACAACTCCAGCTCTCCTAGAAAGGAGATACTTTAAAACCAGGTATTTCAGGGCTATGATGGACGTCTTGAAGTGCATAATTTGCAAAAGGCAGCTATGCACCTAAGAAAGGATAGGAGAATTCTCGTTAGACATGCTCCAAATTGTGCCTTTGGGTATAACCAGAAATGTAGTTTATGGGAGGGGGAAAAAAGGAAACAGGAATATTTTTGTGATAAATCTCTTAGAAAGCATTTCTGGTAAAAGTTCCATTGAGTCATGCACAGAAGGAACCAAATCCAGATCTCTCCTGAGTTTGGTAATGATTTACCAGAAGTAGCATGGAAAGGTCAGCTAATGACAGCAGGCACTCTCACTGTGTTTCCCTGCTATTTCAGCCCCTGAGACTGCTCAAAAACCACGGGAGCTGCATGGAGGTGTTTCCCATGAGATCCTGACAGCATGAGGACACGGTGACATAGACAAATCTGTGTGGGTTTGCCAGCCAGGTGTCCTCACTGCAAGGCCCAGAGGGCAAATTATTCATGGCACACTCTTTGGAGGAAAACACAGGGGCAAAAGTTATTAATTCATTGTCTCCTGCCATTTGAACCCAAATCTTTCCCCTTAGCTCAAGGCCACAGTCACCAAAGCTGCACAGACTGAAACACATCTGGAATCTTTAAAAGTCTCTATACATGCCCAAAATCATTATGGAAAATGTCTTTTAAACACATTGCCTAACTTGACAATCAAAACTGACAATCTTCCTGATAAACAAGCTGTAATGGCAACATTAAAGTTCCTATTGCACCATCTAAAAACCCCTGAACTTTACAAGAAACAAATTAAGACTTTCATCAGGTGAAAAAAGCAGCCAAAACCTGGACATGGCTTGTCAAAGCAGGGCAGTAACAGAGGAAGACATGGAAAGGAAGTTCTCTCCCTTTGGTTTCATTGATAGAGTGAAATGCTATAGCACTATGAAGCACCTGGGATTGGTGCTTCCAGAAGAGATCAAACCTGAAATGTGGTGGTAGAGCAAAAAAAAAGGGGGGGGAAAGTTAAGTACATAGACTCCAGCCTGTGGCAGCAATCCCTATGGTATCCTAACACGATTTAATTCAAAAATGTCAAGCAATACAGGGAGAGATGGACTTTCCCAGTCCATCTGGAACAAGGACAATGACTTCTTCCACAAGAGAACCATTGGGAACCACCAGGTGCCAGAGATATGAGCTAGAAATTAGGATTATGGAGAGAAAGATAGAACATTTATTTTTGTTTCTTTATTTCACCAAGGGTTGACCTGTTAAAATAATGGCAACACAGCATTGAAATGATCCCAGGTCTCTGTCAGACAAATCATGGCTCGACGCATTTTCTCTCAGTTACATCAGAAAGTATGAACCTGCAACCTTGGCCCCAGCTCGTTTAACGGCACACTGACAGGGCAAGAATAATTCACAGGTTGAGTTAATCAAAGGTGAAAAGGGAGAATCAGTAAATGTCGTATCCTTTTGCCACTTTCATCAATCCGACTAACTGAATTTGAGCTAAAGCTTGGCAAATTTTCTGCAAAGGGAAATTAATATGTAACACATCTGAGGCATGGTGCTGGCCAGCAAAATTGGAAAGCCGGCGTTATATCAGAGGGCGATTATTGAGGGAGAGAATGGAATGGCCAAAGCTGAGATAATCAGAAAGAAGCTCCTGTGTCTCTCCTGTGACAGCACTGTGACCCTCCCAGCCCTGCACCTGAGTAGAAATCCTTCTACTTTTCAATTTTTCCCCATCAGGAATATATTCTATTGCCCATTTCTGTTGCCCACACATGACTGCATCAATTCAATTACCTTGGAAAAGTTGATACATATTCAGGCCATGAAGACGCTCAGGATAGAAAGAGAGGAAAAGAGACAAAGAAATCCGTATTTACCCAATAATAAGTTTCATTTGGAGAAGGTTTGAAAACAATTCTCCCTCGCATTTGTCCCTGTCAGATCACATTATTCACAAATGAAGTTTACAAAATATCAATTCAATTTCAATAAGGGAGCCTGAATCCCAACACACGAGGGTTGAATTTACGAAATCATAACACTTGAGGGGACCCTGGTGGCTCCCAAATATTTTCCAGTCAGAGGTAATCAAAAGCAGACTGCTGAATACTAATACATTCAATTTCACCCCTTTTGTTCGCATCTGTTCCCTTATAATACTATTTTCTACACTTCCAAATCACTGGTGATGGCAGTTTGCAGGGAGGAAAGCGTGTGGGGGGGCATCATATAGCTCAAACATTTTTGTGAAAACACACTCAAATAAGTCCAATTAATCAATTTACTGATGAGCAAACCCGTGAGCTGTAGCATGGAAAACAAAAAAATTATTATGTTCCCCATAAACCACCCCAGATTGTTTTCTAACCTCAGTCTTTGTCCCCAGTATGCCCCAGAGTTTGCTGCTGGTATTAAAATTTGCAAATGATGCAATAAATGTGGTTTCCTCACCAATCTGTCCTCAGCTACCGCCCCTGTAAGAGAAACAGAAGACCAGAAAAGCACCAAGTCCAAGACAGCATCCAGTGCTTTCAGCTCCTGGTTTCCTGTGATGGGTCAAAACCATCATGATTTCTTTAAATGGCACTGGACTCGGCTCTTCATGATAATGGGACACAGATCTCTCAGGACAAATTAGATAATAGTGTCTGATGGATCAAAGTTTCCTCTAGCATTTAGTGCAACAGCTTCCACCATGTCTCCTGAAGCTAAGTAAGTAATCCAAAGCCATTCCATGAACATGAGGAAAATACAGTGTTTCATGATCTGCCACTGCTACTAAGAAATGCTGATGTAAAATTCATTACTGTTTTAATAAAAAAAAGAGTTCTAGTCAAAATGCAGAGCACACCACTCCATCCTTCACTAACTCATGCTGTGGAAAATAAGCAATTTTTCTAATGAGCTTCACAGAAGTTTAGGAGGGAAGTGACTCTAGTTCTAATCTCCACAGTAGTTGTCTGGCTAATAAATGTCATTCAGACATCCTGTTACTAGTCCAGAACAATGTTAGATTCTTTTGTCTCTATTTCTCTGAAAAAGGAATGCATGCAACAAGCAGGAACCAGTCAAGAGTCCAAAAATTACGCAGAGATTATTTGATGTGTCCAGTGGCCAAAACATTTTCTATGCTGCCAAGAAAGACCACAGATCTTCAAGAATTCCTTCCAATTAGGTCTGCAAGGGAATTGTTCAGCCAAAACGATTCCAGCTAAACACTTGACAGAATCATCTGTGCCACCTGAGTGTGGATCCACCTGCTTGGGGTCAAGGCTCCCCAACAACCAGTCCCCGGTGCTTTGGGTGACAGAGAAACAATGCAACACCACCAGCACGGGGGTTTAGTGGTGCATTGGGTGAATTCATCAGTGAGGCCACAGGGTGAAGGTCAACTCTGTCTGGAGAACTGCAAGAGTTGTGATTGAGACCAGAGTGCCTCAGGACAAGGACCAGAAGGGACAACTGTGACTGCATGGCCTGACTTGCTGCTTCTGTATGCCACAGGCCAAAGTATTGAACAGCAGATGTTTAACCTCAAGGTACAGCAGCCATGCTGATGCCACACTGGCTTGCCCTGCATTTATGCTTTCACAGCTTGGGCATTGCATGCCAAATTTCTCTAAGCTCAGGTCCCAGTCCCTGGACTTCACCAAGCCCTGGCCAGCAAGGCTGAGGAGTCCCTGGTATCAGCAGCGCTCTTTTGGGAAGGATAAACACAAAATCTATCATGCTTAAAGAAGGGTTCAGTCACAAGCAGAACAGCTGTCACTGTCTGCCTGTGCACTTCTCTCTTATGGGATGAATCCACTGAAACCTGTAAAGAAACCTTCCTGTGATGTTTGGGACAACATCAGATCTCCCTAAGCCTCCTCTGGCAAAATCAGAGTGTCTGTGCCCTCAGGCATCTCCCCTGTTGTATCCTTTTATTACTCTTTCACCTACAGCTGGCTTGAACTGAGCCTGCAGGTGTGCAGTGACAATAAAAATATTTTCTGAAGCTGAACAGTGCCATGGCTAGCTATAGGTCTGTGATTGAATCTGTCTGAAAATGAAGGTGGATGAAGGTGAGATTCACTGATGCACTACTCAGCTGAAAAACTAATTCTGCCACATTCATGGGATATAATCTGGCCCTGGTTACATAAAACCAGCACTTGAGGATTACTTGTAAGGTCTGCCTGAAACGGGAGTCTTAACTTAATATTTAAGAAACAAAAAGAAGCCTGAGGGATGCCACCAGCCAAAGCTGCTTTCCGAGGGTACTCAGTCCTCTGCGAACACAGTGAAGTAATTCTGAAACGAACACAAAAGCTACAAGATTTGCCCAGAGCAAGAAGACTAGAAGTTCCTGAAGTTCTGAAGTTCCTCCACGTCACTGTTTCTTCGGGATAAAGTTTTTCTTTAAAAATTTCATCTTGCTGCAGAAAACAAAACACACATGAAGTGACCCAACGGTCCGTGTCCATCCGTGTCTGGGGACGTGTGGGGACAGAGCAGCTGAGTGTGCGTTGTTCCCTCTCCTGGGAGCCCCCAGGGCCAGCCTGGATGGGCTCTGAGCACCCCGCCCCAGCGAAAGGGGCTGGAACGAGGCGACCCTCGAGGTCCTTCCCAACACAAACTGCTCTATCATTCTAACATTCTATGAAAATACTTGAAAATAAGTTTCACTTGCAGCTACGGCACGAGGCTGAAAAATACAGCGCAAATTGCTTGGCATGAAATTTTGCTTTTAAGCTTATTCCATTACAAAAAGCTTCACAGACTTCTTTCCCAATTTGCCTTTTTCTGGCTCTACATGGAAAGATAATCAGTGTATTAGCCCCATGCTGTTATAAAAATGGTTTTATATTTTGTGAAATTGTGCCAGGACAAAAACAAATAGGTTAGCTTAATTTAACATTTACACGTTATTGTGAACTATCAAACCAATACTTGCAAAAAAAATTATATTAAAATGGTGGTTAATCTAACAATTTACAAAGCATTCCATTTTAAAAACATAGCAATTGTTGTTCCTAGCTCTGTTCAAGACCACATGCTGTGCAGACACCTATTAAGGAATGCAAGCTTTTCTTAATATATTAGAAGAAAGAAAATGTGTTATTGGAAAAAAAAATGAAAATTCTCTACAAAAGGATTTAGCATGGACACATCCTTCAATGGATTATTGTTACCAGTTTCACCATATCAACTAACAACAATGTTCAAGTCTATATTTTTTTATAGTATATTAGGAAAAAATAAACATTCAATGGTATTTTGAGGACATTTAAACCTCATCATTCTAGTCTAAAATTGATGCTGGTGTTTCTGTTTCACACAACAAGCTGCTGCACTGATTTTGTCAAATGTCAGAGCTAGTTCCTCAGGGAAGCCCAAAGAAACAGGGCATTAATGGTGGGTGATTTTGGTGTCCTGATTCAGCTCCTGTTCCCCAGCAGGTGAGCAATGAGATGGGATGTTGTATTGCACTATGCAATGGGACAGACAGCGTGAGGTTGGGACCATTTTATGGACATCATCCCCAGGGACTACAGGCTGAAATATCAGCTTCAAAGAGGGAGCTCTGGGAGATACACAGGTAAGGAACAGATCTGGATTTTTGTTCTTCCATCAACAGCAATTTGCAATCAAAGGTCTTACCTAAGTCTCACCAAGGTGTTGATTTTGCTTTTAACTTTGAATATTTCAGCAATACTCGCTATATTATGTAATTGAGATTTTAATATTAGTAAGTCTGTGACAGGGTAACAAAGTCAATCCAGAAAGCTGTGAACTTTGAGCCAGTCTTTGAGGAAATAGCAGTCCTGTACCAGAAGCTTGCCTGCAGTGTGGAAGGAACAATTCATCTCAGAAACCAGAAATAAAGGTGGTCACAAATTTCTGGCAACTTTCCCCTAAGAAAGGGGAGCTGGATTCCTTTATTCTCAAACACAGCCCTTAAGCTATTCCCCATAACTGGGGATACACTCTCAAAAATTCTCTATGCTCTTACTTTTATTTAAAGACATATAAGAAAATTTATTTGACTAATTTATTCTAAATTATGAAAAGCCTGTATATAGCATTGAACTCCTTCAAATCTCCCTATTGCTTCATGCAAGTCCCTCAGTTTTGGCAAAGAAAAGGCATCCATAATGTCAGCTTTAGTTCTGCTGATTATTTCGCTTTCAAATATTTCATACAGTGCTGGAATTTTTGAGCTGCTGATACTACAAGAGAGGTTTTAAAATGTAAAAATATCTGCTGCCATTGTAAAATGCGCAAGAAAAACTCCTAAATCCCAAAACATTTTGATATGCTTCAAGGACTAAAGTGCTTATTTTAAAAAATTCTGAACTTGGAAATCCAGATAAAACCTTGACTTCTCATCAAAACTGAAGGACAACAGCTTGAAGTTCAGGGAATAAAACTGCTTTGTCTCGATATATCTTAAACACAGTTATTCTCTTTTCTTTTAATAATGTTCCAAATTTTTAATTCAGATATATTTTCACCAGCTGCACAGTTGGGATGGAATCAAAAGGTTAAATTAAGAAATCCTTATGAATAATTTATTCACCTCAATCTCTTGAACCAACACGAGGTTTGGGACCAGCACTGAAACACAAGCAAACAAAGCTACCACACTGATAACCCTCAAGAAGGCACTGCAGGTTCAAGTTCCTTCCAGTAATCATTTTTTCCTACTTTTGGCAATGTTAATTCTATTTTGAAAAGTATCCTGGTGCTTCAGAGCAGCCCTTCATGATGTTATGTTCATTCTGACCATTAAAGTGACCAAAATATCCTGGTCTGCAACACTTTCAGCATGAGGGAATTAAATCACAGCCAGTTCCCAATGCAGATAAATCTTATGTATTGAAGAGCCCAGAGTGGTAGGAATGTATTTAATTTTGGAACAACAGCAGATAGGAATCTAGGGGTTTGCATGTTAGAGAGTCTGAAATTCAAGCAGGATTTTGCATAGTTCCTGAATTCACTCCTTTATCAGCTCATAACCATAAAAGATGGATAGAAAATCAATGCCATAAGACATGCAAAAACCATGCTTATGGAGAATAAGTATGATAATTGACTTTCCACAGCTCTATTGCTCGTTGTTCTCTTTATCTGCCTTTTACACCACCTTCAATGCTGGAGAGAACCCCATGCACTGCTCTGAATCTGCTCATGGATGGGCTGCTTTTTTGTATAAAATATAGAACATGCTGAAGCCAATCCAGGCCCTGGATAACACATCTATCCCTAGAAAAGCCTCATGCAGTTCCTCCTTCTTCTCCTCCTCCTTGTCCTTGTCCTTCTCCTCCTCCTTCTTCTCTTTCTTCTCATTCTCCTTCTTCTCCTTCTTCTCCTTCTTCTTCTTCTTCTTCTTCTTCTCCTTCTCCTTCTCCTTCTCCTTCTCCTTCTCCTTCTCCTTCTCCTTCTCCTTCTCCTTCTCCTTGTCCTTCTCCTTCTCCTTCTCCTTCTCCTCCTCCTCCTCCTCCTCCTCCTCCTCCTTCTTCTTCTTCTTCTCCTTCTCCTTCTCCTTCCCCTTCCTCTTCTTCTTCTTCTTCCTCTTGTACAACCCAACCACAGGTAAAGCATTACAAAAGGATTCAGTATAATAAATTTAAGTTATATATATTACACTATACAAGGAAAGCCAGGGACTCCCAGTAGATGACCCCGGGCTCAAACAATCATCCTCTGCTGCCTTTTCCCTTCTGTGTAAACCTGCTGTATTTGCTCTGAAGTCTTTACTTCCCAGGATAGTAACTGGCAGGCTATTCCCTTGATATATTGCTCTTAGAAACAAAGCATGCTGCAAAATGAGATGATCATAATGGGATTTAAAGTTATTACAGGCAAAGTTGTAGTAACCTATAGTAAGTTCCTGGCATTTTCATTTACCAGTGAAAAATCACATACCTACAATATGTACATTGTTAAAAAACCACTGTAAAAGACTTTCAAGGCCTGGCATCTATATTTTGCTGCTGGGTTTACAAAATTATTATAAGTAAACTTTTATGAGAGGGGGAAAGAAATAAGAAAACATTCTATTAACGGAACAAGAGTTTCACCAAAGGCATCATGCATTCAAAAATACAATAAATGTCACTAAAAATTAGAAGACCTTATTTTGCTTTATACTATTGCTATTTTAAATGACACTGGCAATATAAGACAATCTACTCCCCCAGTCCACCTAGAAATAAAATAATTATAAATACATCCCCATATAAACTGCAGCCATTGGAAGAAGGTCTTTGTGTGAAAGAAAACTGCACCCAAAAATAACAAAGTCAACTAAAAAGAAAAACCAAACCAAGCAGTAATACTGGGTCAATGACTGGAAAATATTGGTTAAACATGAGCCTTTCTGAGGGAAAAGGTGTAGGCTAGCAGACCATCTGTAAGCAGAAAGTACTAGGACAAGAGAGGGAGTTATCAATTGCTGATTCAGCTCCTATTTTTAATAGTTGTACAGTGGAAATGAAAATGGAATCTTTGTAAGAGAATCTAAAAACAATAGGGGGGGAAAGGGAGCAAAAACAGGAAAGAGAAACATTTCTAATTGATTTAAGGCAAAAAAGGAAATCATGCAAGGCCATTCCCAGACAAGAAAATCAAGATGGGATGTGGTTCCATGGCAAAAGGACATAAGATACTACAACCAATTATAGCATAAAACTAAAATTGCTCTTAAACAAACAAACAAAAAAAAAGACAATTTCTCCACCAAAGGATTTCACCTAGTCCAGAAGGGTTTTGGGACCAAGCACACAAACAAGGAATCCAAGATCAAGGGACTTCAGCCAGGGGTGCTTTTAACCAGCACTGGGGTCTGAAGGCCAAAATCCACAAAAAAGCAGAATCTGGAATGTGACACCCCACGGCAAACCCCCCAAATTCATTGCACATTTCTTGCATATATTTACCAAGCACCAGTGGTGTGAACACTGCATAAGGGGCGACTGACCAGCAGCTCAGATCAATTAATCACTGCAGCAGCAGCAGCAGATGAGGCAGGCTATCACCTCAGAAACAACTGGAACTTTTGTTATTTTTAATCCAGATGCAAGTCCATGGGCAGCATATGATAAGAAAGGATGACATAAGCAAAGAAAAGCTTTTGACAATTGGAAAAAAGTAAAAAGGAAACAAGACTGTTGGTTGTGCTAAAATCTGCCATTAAGGCTAAGAACTTGCAGATGGAAAATAAAAAAATATGGCAAGGAAAAGGCCATGTTATGACTGGAGATTTCAGAAGTGATTGTCCCAAAAAACGAGCAATTGGGATCACCTTTGATGGAAAGAAATGCCATCCAAAGAGACAGAGGGGGTTTATAGGACAGCTCACAATTATCATTCCAGCCAAGTCCAGCTGAGGATGGATTAGCCAACAGTTTCCCCAGAGCTCACTGGGCAGGTCAGGCACTAACTGCACCAAAGAGGGTGTCCAGAACAAGCTCAGCAAGCCTGGAGAGCTGGTATCCATGACAGGGCACAGATGGCACAAACAGGACACTGCCAAAGGAGTGTGGGGCTCCACATCCAGGATATTCCTGAGAATATTCCAGACATCCAATCTTTATAAAGATTGTAAATTCTGGGGTGTATCAGCAATGATTTTTCAGGGTTACTACCATAATATCTTTCTTGTAGAAGAAGATATTATGACTTATATCTTAAGAAAGTTCCAGAACGACCAGGACATCTTTTTTTTTCTGTTGTAAGGTTCATATTATTCACTATCATTTAGTTAGGAATAACACTACAGAAACAGATCCTTCCTTGGCAGCATGACCACAATATTAACTCCTTAGAACCTTCATGGACCCTTCCTCTGAAGGAAAGGAATAAATAGGCATCCAACCAGACAGGCCTTTTGCTTCTTTTCTTATCCTCTACTTTGTGGCCCTATGGAAACCTACAAAACCTCAGGAGAGAGCATTTACACCCAAGAAATTCAACATAAATGTGAGGTACGTGAAAAGCAGTCAAGGAAGTCTCCAGAGCCTCATGCAACACCCCATAGACCCACCAAGGAGGTGTTCCATGGAAATATTCTTTAGAAGTTGTGCAAACTCCCCTATGTCCTAGATATTGATCATTTTGCCTCAAACCCCCACAGATGCCTTCAGCAGCCTTAGCAGAGCGCTCAGGATGACAGAGATGAATTCTTCCTCTCATGCAAAGAGATAGAAGCTGTATATCAGAGTTGGCATGCACAGGCATGAGCCAATCCTTCGGTTTATTTTGTTTAAACCATGCCTATTTTCCAGCTGAATGGAATTCAGTGCTCAGAGCTATCCACACAGATTTCCCTGCTGTGTGCCACCTGAATCCACGCCCAGAGAAATCAGTGAGAAGCTTATGAGCCTGCAGACTGTCAGCATGAAGAAAGCAAAACTCCAATAGGACTTTTAAGTAAAAAATACAGGGAGGACCAAAAGTAACTTAAAAGGTCAGTTCTCTAAACTTTTCAAACCAAGTTTTTCAAGAATATTTGAACTGACCTGGACATTTTTTGAGGAAATAACCCAGTATTGTTGTCATAACTGAACCTTCCCTCCCAGGCTGTTGAAGAGAAGGGTATGATGATGAGGATGCATCCTTTTCATACATCTCTGATTTTGAGGGGGTGGTTGGCATTTTGGAAGCTAGCAATAATAACTGAAACACAGTGAATATATTAATTTGGCACACAACCCAGCTGAACCTGTTGCTTATTGATTACATCTGCCATATCAGTCCCGCTGCCAACAAAGTTCCTGCTCCAAATGAGATGATGCCGAAGCTGCAGACTGAGCCACCCAACCTGCCAACCTTCCCATTCCACCAGTGGCTGCTTCCTTTTTACAGGTTTTTAAGTGGAACTCCTTCATTTCACCATGAGCTGAAATATCTGCTGAAACCCATGTACTTCTAAGAGCATTATTTCATATGTATATACTTCACATATGCACATACATACACAATATACTTCAGGGTAATTATTGCTTTCCAGATTATTTTCTCCTGATATGAGACCTGCTTTGGACAGTTTCCTTCTGGATTAGTGTCCAATTCTGTATTTTTCAAGACTCCATCTCATTTGCTAATTTCTTGTCACGTTTCTAACTTAACCAGCTAAGTATACCTGTTTTGTTTTCACAACTCCCCACAATTTTGGTTACTTCCCTTTCTGAGTCATTTAAGGTAATATTAGTAATGAGGAAAAATTAGTGTTCTAAAAAGTGTCTTCGTGTGTTTTGCAGTGCTGTTCAAGTCACTAGGATATTAAAAGCTCCTTTGTTCTCCTAAAAGCTCAACTGCCATGGATGCAAAATATTTTACCTACTTTGGTGTGACTACAGGCACGTAAAGTTAAAGAAGAGGACAGAATTTTCGGCCTGATATCCAGCCACAAAACAATTTTTGTGGAGATTTGATGTTACCAAATGGCAGCTTCCACATTTTTTTTCTTTTTGTCTGTTTTTACATTATACGTGCTTTGTATTTGCTTTTCCACAATTACCTGGTTTACACAAAGTTTTCAAAGTTATTTTAAATTTGACAATAAATTTTTAGTTGTGCTTACACATAAGAAATCGTTATACTCCAAATAAGATCTAGAATTTGGCACTTGAGCCCCTACACAACAGCTCCATAGATCTGCTCTACACTAAGCTGTACTAAGTTGTAATTGTTCAGTAATTCTTTGCTTCTCTTTGAACACAGGCCTTTCCACCTTCTCTTTCTGCAGTTTCTTTTTTCCTTTTTTTTTTTTTTTTTTTTTTGTGATTTTTAGAAAGAGTTCATTATCTCAGCTATTTTCAGATGGAATAATCCAACACACTTCTCATTTGCATGTAAAGTGCAGTCAATGTGAATTGATCAAAACCAAATTAACAGCAATTGGTTCCAATATTTTCCCTGTTTACACATTAGCTTGCTACCTTTAACATATAGATGTATTGAATTCAGCTTAGCAACCTGAGCATGAATGCTGTGGCCTTTAAAGAGAAACTTATCTGTAATTAAAATCATGCACAAGTTTTAGTGGGAATCTGTTTACTAGCTAGAAAGAAAGCTGATTCTAAAATGGAATAAAATTTAGCATAGTAGTTCATGTGCTTGATTCTGAATTAAATCCCCTAAGATTATGGGGAAGCTTTATTAAGATTCAGATTATATGAAGGCTACGTCTAGTTTTGGGTGAGTTTAAATACAAAAAATTATTCACAGGGTACTTCGCCTGCCCACTACACCATGGATTTCTTTTTTTGGATATCACTGCAAAATGATAATAAGTTAATACAGTTACAATCATTATAGGCATTTTTTGCAGAAGTCATATAATAAATATGCATTGAAAGTACAAGCATGCAGTATAAATCATGTGGCACAGTGTTCAGATGACAAGTAATAAGGGCTTTAGAATAAAAACTGAAGCACATATACAGTGCTTGCTATAAGGAAATGATTTATCCTATAGTGTATATTGAATTGCTTATTATAATTTAGAATGGTAATTGCTATGGCTTCACTATGCTGTTTAATTGCTACAGTACACTGATATATTCCAGGGAAGACACTGCAGTAACTGCTGCCCTTATAGAACAGCATTTGCATAATCTGCACTGGAGTTTATTCTTATAGTAGATAATGCAGCACATGCAGGAATCAAATTGTTTCACACCATATTGATTGCAATTAAGGGCACAAATATGAATACAAAGATAAGGCTTTTCTCAAGGTATTTATCACAGGACAGATGCAAATTTCAAGCTGAAGTCATTACCATGTTAGTCTTTCCTGGAAAATAATTATAGAAATGCAGCCACTGGGATTTTTGTAACACAAGTGTGAGACACACTTCTGGATTTCTGTGCAAAAATTTCCTGGATGGATCCTTCCAGAAGCAGAAGATATTACTACAGGAAGAAACCATCACTGGAAATCCTCTGATGCCAGAGATCAGCCCAACAGTTCTATCAGCAGTGTCCCCAATGCTCTGGGGTGCTGAGCCCACAGGGAGTGGAACTCACCTCCAAGAGAGCTAAAATTGCTAAAAATGTCTGGATCCCAACCATCCTTCTGAAATCCCATGTGCTTGGGGGGAAATATAAAAACCACAAGTAAATTATGCCCAAAGGAGAACTCTTACTGTGGGCTCAAGGGGCCACAAGGAGCAGCACACCTACAAGATGCCACAAGGAGAAGAATTACCGTGTATTTGGGATGCCAATTTCTTTATTCCTTGATTCTTTACCTTAAAAATGAACTGGAAATCTTAGAAGACTTATGGCTATTCTGACCCATGAGTGTTTTAGATAATGGAAAAAAAAAGTAATGGATCACTGACACCAGCTATGCTAAAATTCTTGAAAGCAAGCAGTGTGATTTACTTTGATTTGGGAGATTTGTTGTTTGTTATAGCCACAGATTCTGACTGACACAGCTAATTTGCAAAACTAATAGCAAGTTAGTTGATATTTTGGCTTCAAGTTTGGCAATTCATTACTCTTCCCTTTTTAAAAAAGCCAGTACACCCAGTCTAGAAGCAGAAATAAAATCACATCACAGGGCTCAGACAACCTCAGTAATGAATTGCCAAAGAAGGGATTAAGACCAGACAAAAATGCTTGGCAAATAATTGCAAACAACTCACTGAAAAAAAGAGGTGAGAGTTCCTAGTGCAGGATTTAAATAATTAGCTCAGCTCTAGCTCTACTGCAAAAACAAGGGACTGCAAAAAGTTGTTAAGACAACTGAATTTAAGAGCAAGTCCTGCTTCACTTTGTGGACTTGTGTAGCTTCAAAAGGCACCTGATGGCAGGAGACATTGATGTAGGATAAATGTAGCATGCAATCACTCTGATTGTTTGTGATCATGACATTTCACAAACGTTGCTTCTCTGTCATTCTCTAAAGTATTGTTTTAAAGGGTTGTGACAGAGGAAAAAGAAATAATAAAAAAAAAAAAAAAAGAGAGAAAACAAGGAGAAATGTCACCCCGTCTCCCTAGACAAGTCAGATTGAAAAATTGAAGAGAAACCGACTTGGATGAGATGGATTCATAGCACTGACACCATAGCAGCAAAATCAGAATTAGATTTTGAGGTTATTGAAGTAATAAAGCCCCAGTTTCTTTTCACAGGAACTTACAGAATGCTGTCTGTATACTGCAATGAGCATGGCAGTACTGGCTTGTGGTCAGAGCCAGAACTTGCTGGATGTTTTTCATTTGACTTTTTATTTGTTACTGACACACTGTGTGACCTTGAGGTTCAGACCCACCTGTGAGATGGGCTAATAACCTTAACCAATTTTGCAGCTGATCAGATGAAATCTGAGTGCTCTCTTTACATGCCTGCAGCCAATAATTAATGCACCTTACACTTTGTTGTTTTTCTTATTTTGTATGGGAATTATATAAACTTCAAACTTTTTGTAAATGTTTTCCCTGCCCTGCCCACACCCCATATTCAGCCCATTGCATCTGTAGATGGAAGAGCAGAAGTGGACCCAACTCAGTCACCCTTTCAGGCACCAAAGCAAGGCCAGGCCATAGATTCAGCCCATGTGCTTGCAGACAGGCAGTATCTGAGCATTTGCTGTTTTCCCCATGTACACAACAACATGTTTTAGACTTTCCATCCAGCTAAAACTCTCATGCAAACATTATTGTCTCTTCACTGGACTACTCCATGTTCTTTTTCCCTTCATCTTGGCCACCATCCATTAGGAAGACCTGATGCATGAACAAAATTAATTTATTCCTAATGACTTTATTGTTAAATTAGTGTTTACTACTGCAGATAATACTAGGTGTACACATGATTTTATATTTTTTAAATCATCATCAAGAGCAGCATTTACTGAGTTATTAATTCATTTGGACAGTCACAGAAAAAGCTATTTTTCACTCCATTGTGTCTTCAGCTCAGTGGGATAATGAGAATTGTGTGAATGGAATGGTTCCACCAGGAAGAAATGGCCTGACCATAGCTCTGAACATACAGATGTGCCTTTTCTACCTTGGTATTTCAAGGCTGATTTGTACATGTTGAACTTAAATTATCAGGATGAGTAATTACAGCCTGGTGATGTTGGGCCAGTTCTGGGCTCCGGAGGGCAAAAGGGACACAGAGCTCCTGCAGTGGGACCACAGAGGGTGATGAAGGGACTGGAGCATCTCTGTCAAGCATGTCCAGTGCCCTACTGCAATAAAATCCTCTGGTTTTTCTCAGATGGCATTCTAAGCCATTATCAGCTTCTCCTCCAAAAACATCACTCTTTTCCCTCACTCTTGGTACTGTGAGGTGAGAGACTGAAGCAAAAAGATGAAGATTTTCCATCAAATCTTCATTCAAAAGGAATTCTGCTGTCAGACCTTTAAACCCAGACCACTACAACAGGCAGCAAGTGTGAACTATTCCCTTGTCAGCTGAAATTTTCTGGGTTTTTTTTTGCTTTTCCACATTTTCTATCCAAAACTAGCAAGTCTGAGCTAGATTTTCCTTCAACCACTTCATTTTGTTTGTAACTTTTAACCTTGATCTCCTTTTTCTGTATTTGCAATACTCATATGACATTCATTGTTCTAAAAGCCATCACAGTCAGAACATTTACCATCCAAAAACCCCACAAATTAAAAAATGAAGTCTCTAGTTTTTATTGCTCTGAAAAAAGGAAAGACCAATCCTATAGGAACAGAACAGTACAGATTTCATTGGGGTCACACCACAAAGCAAACGGAACAACTTGGGCACGGAAACTACGCTGGCTCAGAATATATGGATATAAGATGATCAATCATAATTTTTAGCTAGAAATTATATGAAGGTTTCTAATTAGTGAAATGACAAAGTTCAGGAATACCCCTCTGGTAGGTATGTTTCATTAGGGGAGTTGGTAACAGGAAATATGAAGTAATGGAATTATGTGAAACAATTCCTCTGAGGGTCTGAAGGAAGTCCCCTCTTCTGTACCCAAAGCCCCCGTGCAGATGCACCTACACTGATAAAGGACTGTAAATCCCCTGGGGTGCACCATGAGCTGTGCTGGTAAAAGCCACATAAATGGAGCAGGAAGCTTCTTGCAGTGCAGACTGTGCAGAACACAGAGTGACCCTGTCTGGGAAAAACTGGGTGATGAGACCCTGGCTGCAGAAACAGCAAATGCACACAATGACTCTCAGAGTCTCATTCCTATGGTTAGAACTCAGAACAAGGGACATTTTTACATCTTTGAAAACTGCCAGTTCCTACTGGCAGGAGATTCTTCTTGTGCAACCAAACCAAAGATTATATCACAGCTAGATTTAAAAAAACCAAAGTCCTCTCAGCTGAACATTCAATATATATTTTATTATGGTTTGTTATTACCATCTGCCATTGTATTGTGTAAATGAGCTAATATGGTTTTAAATTCATGGAGAGTTCTTTCATTGGAAGGAGATTAATTTTGTCTAAACTATTTCTAGAGCTTGTTTGTAGGAAATCTATTTTATTGGACTTTGAATACCATTATTTAAATAATATACTCAGGTAGTAACAGACAGTAGCTCATACTGACCTTGAATTCACTACACAGGTATAAATGTAAAGTCAAACTTTATTCTTATATGTTACCCAGATCATTTCATACTGTGGAAGTGACTTGTTAGACACCAACCATAGCAAGCACTGAATAAGTATCCAAAAATGTAGCTGAAAACCAGAGATAGTGGATGACCTAATGGCTTGTGCTTTGCCTGCATGAAGGTGTTTGCAATCAGTTCATTAAACAGAAAACATTTCAAATTTTGACTTTGCCAGATCACATCAAACACAAGGCATCAAAGCAACGTCGAGGATCTGGGTCTGAACAATTTCCCAAGGTCATCCCCAATGTCTGTAGCAGTGCAGCAATGTTCAAAGCCATGCTGTCCACATTGCAGACAAATGCCATAACAACTGAGCCACCCTCCGTAAAAGCAATGTACAACAGGAATCTCCATTTCCAGATAACACAGGGTGTCACCCTCTGCTACGTGAGGATATTTACACCTGGGGAAGAGAGAAATCAACAGTTCTTCTGGTTTAACCTTTCTTTTGATCTTGAAGCTTCACTCCAACATTCTCAGTCTACAAAACAAAACCGGTAAATTGACATGTCATACAGCTTACAAAATGAGGAGTGTTATCAAAGACAGGCTTTGTAACCAGGCTTTGCTCGGTACATGAGCACAATTCATATTGTTCCCACCTATTACCAGAGCTTGAACACGTAAAATATGAACCATTCCACAATCTGCATGCTCATTTATATGAGCTATATGCAAAACTTAGGAAATAAAAAATGTTCTGTTTCCCCTTCAGGAGTAGCACTCTGTGTAACCCAAGCCAGCCAAGTTATCTTGGTGAGCCTTTCACATGAGCTTTGCAAAGGAAAGTGGACATTTACCCTCTGAGTTTAAAAGGGAAACTGAAATTCCAGTAAGAGAAGTGACTACATTTTCTGAAATTCATGACACTTCTTGGTCTCAGATTTGATATGAGTTTAAGGTGTTTGCATATTGGTACACATATAAAATTTTCAGGTTGACAAAGGAGAGACTGTGGTTCTAGATGAACCTTCAGCATAATGCATAAGCTTTTTGCAGGGCTTCAAGGGAAAATATAAAGTAGGGGAATCGGCTGAGTTTTGCTTCAATTTTCCCAAACTGAAAGTTCAAAGTAAAAATTGAGCCTAATCTCAGGCAAAAGCAGATTTCTGGCATTAAATTCTTGCAGAGCAAAGCAAATAAGACTCAGAATTAAAATGGTATTGGAAGGATCTCCATTGAAATGCTTACAGCATCTTATGTAAGATTCCAGCTGAAATATAACCAACTTCCTTTTTACTAGATTGCATTTGTCCTTCTTCTCAAACTCTTATTTCTTTAACATTTCCCAAATTTCTTTTTATTCTCAACCTTCTTGCCTGTGCTATTGCTTTCCCCATCTCCTGCTGCTCTTACAGGATTCTCTCCTTTTACTACTCCTCCTCACTGCACCACCACCACTCCTTAAGCCTCCCCTCATCATCTCACACCCATCTCCCTTTACTTGTGGTAATTCTGCCCAGTTTGGTGTTTCTTCCTTCTTTCTAATCTTTCCTTATTCCTGTTCCTCAGCTCCTCTGCTTCCATTTCCTTGAACCATTTTTTCCCTGACATCTCCTGGCTGTGCTTCCCTGCCTGTTCTTACTCTGGAAAACTTTCCTAACATCCAATCCTAATGGCTGGCTACAGCATTTTCCTATTTCTTTTTATTTCAGCCTTCACCGGCACAGCTATGGAAGAGCTCTATCTGTGCAGAAGCCTGGCAAATATGAGACTCTTGCTGTGAGCAGGACTCCAGCCTTCTCTGCTTCAGGCTGAAAATCCTAATTAATTCACCCTTTCTGTATGGACCAAGTATTCTCACATCGTTCTTGTTCTCTGAAATTTCAGTCCATCTCTTGAAATAAAATACTGCACTCTGAATAACATTCTCCACCAAGACTTTATCAGTACCAGGCAGAGAAAAACCTGATTTCCGTCTAATCAAGCACCTTCTTCTTTTGATTCAAGATCTTTCTTTGTCTGTTTTCTCTCCAAGTCTTTCTATCCCCTAAGTCACTTTAAGCCCAGTTGTGCCAGAGATCAGAATTTCTGGTCCCTTGAGGTAATTGTAGTTGTAAGCTTTTCCCTTGAAATACAATGGTAGTTCCAGTCTCAAAATAAGAGCACCTTGAATATAATCAATTGTTTACTGTTCCACCCCAAAAATCCAGTGTCTTTTTGATATTCTGATAAATGTTGATTTAGGAATTTAAAGCAAAATTAACGGGTAATGTTGGTGGGTGTAACACCATGTGGAAAAAATATAACACTGACTCTGTTATTTTTTGAAAATATTTTTTCAACTTTTCACTCTGTTCATGAAAGTGAGAAACAGGATCAGTCTAATCTGATTTAAAGACATATGGATTTAAGTAACATTTTCAGAAAATAAAAAAAAATTTAAAACCCCAGCTTTTGGCATTACCTTTAAAATCTGTGCTAAAACTACTTTTGCTTAGAGAATTTTTACATAGCATGCAATACCCATATGCTTCCAGAGTTGGGGAAAATGCTAGGAAAGAGATTTCTCACTTTTACTGAAAATAAAAACACCATGAACAGTTATTTGCAGTTAATCCTCAAAAAACAAAAAACAACACTAAATTAAATTTTACTCTTTAAATGATATCGACAATTCTGTAGAGCGAGATCAATTTTTAAAGTTGGCACCAAGAGGGATCCCACTTGTTTCCCTGATTTATTGACAACCACTTTACATATTCTCTCTTATAACACTGGAAACAGCAATATAATTTGATCTCTAAATTCCTCAGCTTTAGGAGATTTTTTGTAGTACATAGATAATACTTTACTCTGGATTGTGGTCTGACCACCACTTGATGCAAGGAGGAGTGAGAATGTGCTGGGAAGCCTCTCTGAACCGTTTCAAGCAGCCTTTCAAGAAGCTATCCAGCAAGGAAGATTAAACATTAGCTGATTACCGACAAGTAATTAACAATGTCAACGAAACACAGAAACTGAATTAATAATAATTATATCATCAACACGCTGATCATCTTGTAGAGAATCCCAGGGAAGAGGAGAGGTTAATTACTCATTGCTAGCAGAACAGCAGGAAGTCGACCAAAACCATGCCTCTGCATGGTGTTAACTGCCAGGCAGATAATTAATTAACATCATAATTGCAATGCAGGCAGCATGAAAATATTGAAATATTACTTCATTTCCATTCTATTACCTATCCAGCACGTTCTGCAACTTAGAGGCTTGAACTGCAAAGCTTGGTAGTGTCCAGATCCCAGGTGATGTGGTTTTGACTTTATTTTCCATCAGAGACCTATAATGAATGAGAGAGTGAGAGGTTTGTGAGGAGACAAAGAGCCAGCAGGGAATCAGTTCAGACAGAGATTTCTCCTCTCTTGACACAAGATGTTCAAGCATGATTCATCAGGAAGAGTTAGATTGTGTGTGCATGGATAAGGAGAGTTAGACTGCCAACAATTTCTCCCAAAATTTAAAATATTTGGAAAATATATTTAATTACATATACTCATAGAAGAGAACCATAGAATCAGTACTATTGGAAGCAACCTCCAAGACCATTGAGTCCAACCATCAACCCAGCACTGCCAAGTCCACCACTAAACCACATCCCCAGGTTCCATATTACACATCTTTTAGACACCTCCAGGGCTGGTGATTCCACAGCTTTCCTGGGCAGCCTTTGCCCGTGCCTGACAACGCTTTAGGGCACAACTTTTCCCTAATATCCAAACTGAACCTCCCCTGGTGCGCCTTGAGGCCACTTCCTCTCATCCTGTCCCTTTGTGCCTGTGAGAAGAGCCTGACCCCCACCTGGCCACAACCCCATTTCAGGGAGTTATAGAGAGCAAGAATGTCCCTAAGCCTTTTTTCCCCCAGACTGAACACCCCAGCTCCCTCAGCTGCTGCTCACAAGACTTGTGCTCCAGACCTGTCCAAATGAGGGTGCGTGATCATGGTGATGATCGAAGTCCAAGCAGATCTTCAGGAATAAGTTGTGTGGATGTTACTGTTGTACTTGCACTCCCCTGTTGAATACCATGACCTTCAGCTGTTCTGAGGGCCATTCTGCAGATCCCTTTGTTTGATCCCTTCTATGACAGACGCTCTTCCTCCCTCACAAGTCGTGTGGCTTGAAGCAGGAGCACCAACAGTCCCTAGAGTGGCCAGGAAGGTGGCACACCTGCACTTCAGTGGAAGCATTCGGTACAGTTCTGGTCAAACTGAGCCAGGACAGAATAAACTAAAAGGTCCTTTACTGTCTCCATTCTGTCAATACCCAGAAACAATTTTACTTGCCAATTTGCACCCCTGGAAAAACATTACACAGTACTTTGTTTCCAAAAACACCTGTCCCATAACCATGACCTTCTGAAACTTAGGCCTTGTGAAAAGAGCCCATCAATACAACCTTACAAAACCCCCTTTAAATCAAATGAGAGAAAGGTGCAAGCAACTGGTTTGCTAAAGCTGGTCTTTTCTCCTGATTTGTCCCACATTAAAAAGAAAGAAACAAGCTAAAAAAAAAAAAAAAAAGCACCAAAAAAGCCAAAACCCAACCCAAAACTAGGAAAGAATGCTGGGAAAATAATGGCTCTGCAAAATGCCCAGGGAGAATTTGATCTGAAAGCCACCATTACCATAAAATGAGGAAAAAGCATTGTACTGGAGTACACTGAGCTGAATAGTACACATGGAATCTGGCTAATATTTTTTTGATATTGTGTGTCACAACTGATCTTCTTGGAGGTAAACAGCAACATAAGACAAAATGTGCAAAGTTAAACTTCCTTGATCAGAAGACATTGAATTTTGATCATCTGTAAATTTAAATTGCCTTTTTAAAATTGAGAGCTTGAAACAGAGTAGTTTTGAAAGAGCTTCAATTCACCTAAAATAAAATAAACTCACCAGAATTAGACCCTGTTAGTCTTTTTAAAGAGAGTGTTCTGGAAGAGTGATGGGGATTTGTAAAAATTCCCTTTGTCACCCAAATTCACAGCATGTTAAGAACATGTAGTGCATTCCACACTTGCGCAGTTTGCTGTTTGCAAAAAGAAGTGTGCAGGTGCAGGCTGGCGGAAGAACAGGGCGGTAGTTGTGCCTGGGATGGGGAGAACACATCATGAGCTCACTCCTAGGTTTCATATGGCCTTTCTGTGTGTGGCCTTCCTGCAATAAACAGAACTGTCACCATTTAATTACCTGCTTGCATAGCTCCATCTGCACCTGCAGAGCAGCAGAAGTTATACCTGGAGATGGGTAAGTAAGATCATTAAGAGTGTGAATCATGTTCCAAGAGGGAACACAAGTTACAGTGGACAGATTTCCATGGCACTTCTTGAAAAGGGAAGGACAAGGGCAATGTTGGATTCTGGGCAATATTCTCTTTGTGACAGAGGATCCAACGCCCAGAGCCTGTCTGTGACTTCTCCTATCTCATACAAATGCTCGTGCAGTCACTGCACCATCACTCTGGAACTCATAACCTTGACAAGCACCCTGGCACTGACAGGAGCTGCACAGTCCCTTTACACTCTGCCTGGGGCCAGGATTATTTCAGTCTGCAGCCAACAAGCTTCTCACTGGGGGTCATGTTTGCAGTATTAAACAGATATACTGAACATTCACCATCAACAGCAAACTCACCTGAGCTGCAATGAGCCAGGACTAATCCTCCTGTCCTCTTCAGCCTTCCTCCAGAGCTGGTGGCAAGTGAGAGCGTTGGAACACCCAGATCCTTCAGTGTCAGCTGCAATCGCTGCTGGCCTCGCACCACGCACAGCCGTGTCCTCACACGTACAAACAGCACCCAGCTCACCCTGCAGGCTGTAAAACTCAGAACACACCAAGAAAGGGATGGGGGAATATGCAGAGCATCTGTAAATCCCTGGATCACTGCTTGAATTTCACTCATAATTCATTAAGGTGATTTTTGCCACTACAAAATGGTAATAAATGCAACCCCAAAAGACCTTAAGTCAGGTTTGAGACTCCTTATTCTATGACCTAAAAAATTACTTCACATTGAGAACAAAGGACAGACATATTATATGGCTGAATGTTGCCATAAGAAATAAAAGGATTTGCAGCCCTGAGTTAAACATCTTATACCACCCCAAAAAGAAGGAATGTCATTCAACTATCAACACTCTGCAAACATGAAAAGTCAAACCAGCCTTTTGATGACTGAGTTGATGATAACTCAAATTATATAAATGACAAGGACAGTTACCAGCTCACCTGTGCTGGAATATTTAATGTTATTAGAAAAGCTATTTAAGTATATTCACATCTGGGAGCCCTTCCAGGTAGTTGTCTCAGCAGGGTATGCTGATAAATATCTTGTTGCCCCAGTGCCACTGCCTTTGGTGGATGGTCAGCTCCCACATGTCTTTCTGTTTCCTCCCATGACAAACAGATTCTTGTGTGTTTGTGTAGAAGAATTTATTTAAAATGTAAAAATTCCCTTTGGGAAATCCTAAACCTATTCCATTCAGTACTCCTTTTAACCTTTATGTCCTCTTTTTCAGCAGAAATCTTGTATTTATTTTGGAAATAAAGGAAATTATTCTATCCTTAAAATAAACATCTGTAAATGTCACATTCTGCATCTTCTGCATTTCTTTAAGTAGATCTTTATTAGGCCATAGTGTATAATGTAAATATAAAGTAAGAAAATGGGAAGTGCCAGCCACTTTGGGCTGCATCCCTGACTCACACAGATTTATTAAAAGCAGATCACCCTCCCAATTTATTTAAATGGGCACAGTGCTGCTGCAATGAGTACTTGTACCTCCAAAGATGGTGAGAAGACACATTCATGTGTACCTCATCCTACAAAACTGAAGCAGGCATGCTTGAAGAGTGGTACATTTTTTGGAGTTTCTGTCTGGACACTGTAGTCCATAATTATTTTCAACACTGCTGCTGGCCATCTAAGGAGTTGTATGAAGTTTTAGCGTGGGCCTTAAATCTGTTTTTCATCTGTCCTTTTGTTTTCCATACATTAACTTCTTCTTTAACTCCAGCCTTGACAAGCCTGAAATCTGCCCTTGCTGCTCTTCCTTACATGCCCTGTATTTTACACACCTAGAATGTGGGTGTTTTTTAATGCAGAGCTGAAAAAATGTGGATTAAATTTCCAGTGTAAGCCAGCTAAGCTAAATCAAAATGAATAGAAAGGGATCCCTGTGGTATTTTCTGGGTCCCCTGTCAGAGGAGGAAGGAATGAATCTGACTCCATGTTCTTAGAAGGCTAATTTATTATTCTATTCTATTCTATTCTATTCTATTCTATTCTATTCTACTATACTAAAACTAGAGAAAGAATACAGACAGAAGGCTAAAAATAATAATGGAAAACTCATGAGTCCTTCCAGAGTCCTGACAGCTGGACCATGATTGGCCATTAAGCCAAAACAATTCACATGTTGGATAAAAAATCTCCAACCACATTCCAAAGCAGCAAAACACAGGAGAAGCAAATGAGATAATATTGTTTTCCTTTTTCTCTGAGGCTTCTCAGCTTCCCAGAAGAAGAAATCCTGGCGAAGGGATTTTTCAGAAAATGTGATGGTGACAGATCCCCAGAAGGAAGCACATCATCCCCAGAAGGAAGCACATCATAGTGTAATGGCCTATAATGATACCATTATATATGGACCATTTCAAGTAACTTAGCCCAATTACATCCAAAGACCCTGGTTACTACACTAAGGCTTTTGTTAATCTCAGTAAAGAAAGGGTGGTCTGAAATGCAGCTACTAGATAATTAAAATTAAAATGCTATAGATGGCTCCTAGATTGCTCATTTTATATAACGAATTGAAAGCCTAATAGGAAAACTCATAATACCAGCCCTCTTAGCATTAACAATTACCATGATTAACAATGATACTCACAACTCATTTTTCATTAGAGACTATGGGCAGAGATAAGCTTGTTTATATAGACTGGCTTTTGAACTGATGAGCCATTTATCACACCAAAAGCCATGAGAAGACAGAACAGCACGCAGCCATTAAAACTTGCAAAGTGACCTGGTGGCAGTGAAAGAGCCACCCTTCTCTGGAGCAACAGTAAGGCCATTGTTTTCAAATCAGCTAAAAACGGAAAGATCATTTGTTGGTTTATTAAAACATACATCCTGGCCTTGTAGTGGCTGGAGTGGCTTGTTCCAGAAGGGCTCTCGTAGAGATGCAGATTTTCCAGTGTGCACCACAAATCAGAGAGGTGAAGTTTTAAGAGATACTAGATCAAAAGACTGATGTGCAAAGGATCAATAATGCTTTATATTAAAGCAGCAAATAGAGAAACAAGGTTTTGCATAGGTGCTATCATAGACAAAGATCTAAGCACATGCCATGTATGTGTCTCTACTTGATATCCCAATCAATCCTCATTTTCCTATTCTTATTTTGGGTCTCTTGTCTCATTGCTGTGTTCTCTCATTACTCCTCCCAGACTAAGCCTTCCTTCTTAAGAAGAAAGTCTCTTATTTACCTGTCACAAAAAAAAAAAAAAAAAAAAAAAAAAAAAATTCCAGCAGGGTCCTACTCCAGAATCTTGAAACTTTTCCCAGGTTCAGCAGAGTGCTGAGGAGTCAAGAGAATGCACATATTAAAAGAGAAGGGAAATAGCACAGAAGTAAAAGGAACAGGTGGACAGGTGGAAAAAAACTAAGTCAGACATGTCTAAACTGTTCAATTCAGGTATCTGATATTTGTCAGGCATTACTTACAGATTCATCATTTCAGTCATGTAATATTAGACTTGCTTTGAGTGCAGAATAATATTAAAAGAGACTAAGAAATTCCACAAAAAATAAGACATCCCAGCTGGCAATGATTCAATTACCCATTGAGAAGGAAAGTAAACATCTAAGAACAGCATATATCCACTCTAGTCTTACCATTACAGCCCTAAGGAAACATAAGGAAAAGAAAATTTAGAAGATTTTCAAAATGACCAGTTTGAAAGATATTATATTTATATGTTTAGTTCACGTTTAATTCAGGAGCTACTGAGGATTTTTGTTAATCAAATTAATTTACAATGCAATTAAAAAGCAAAATTATACCACCTACATCAGAAACACACATGCCCATATATGCATATTCAGCCAATTTATAAAACAATTAAATACCTGTCCATGGGTAACATACGTCTCCGGAAACTTTCTTGATTTACTTTAGAAAGAAATTAGATGTAAGAAATTTGCTTGCTGGAGGAATGAGAGGGGATGAGACAGCAGCGTTCAAGAGCAGATACAACAGGCTGTGCCTTTTCCATAGCTCTGTGTTCTTCTGGTACCAATTGATTTGGGGTGATGTGCTGCTGAGCAGTGAGCACGAGCTAACTAAACATAATCAACACGTGCCACATTTATTTCCTCATGGCTCCTCCCATTGTTGCAATTTTTTTCAGCAGCTGATGTGTATGATAATACATACATACAAACATATCATACATACAGTATGAAAATACCTACAATTGATTTAAAATGAGTAACTCCTTTGATCTCAGCCCACCTCAAAAATTCTGGGTCATTTTCTGAGAGGGCTGGTGGGAAGGGAAGGTATTTTCCATGGCTTTGTGGAGCCAAAGGTATGCTGAGGACAGTGGCAGACCCACTGGGGCATGTTCTGCTGCTTAGTGAGAATCCCTTCATCCTCCCTGCTGCAGCTACTGTTAGGGAAAAACATTCCCCAAAATATGATTTCCCAGGAACCAGTGGAACACTCTGTTCTGCTGATGGGAGAGACTCATCAGACTCTTCTTCCCATGACGGAATCCCTGATTTTTGACAGCACACATCATACTATGTGACCCCCACTATCACCCAGCTTATTTCAGTGTATGTATATAAGCCTGAAAGTGTTTTCCATCAGGAATATAATGGCTACTTTACTGAAAGGTTTTGTCCTTGTTTGTCAGCTGATAAGGCACTGTGCACTTCCCAAAAACCCAGCCCAGCACCTGTGAGACACAGATGTGTGTGTGGGGAGCTTCATGCAGCCCCAAGGGTGTCACTTCTCCAGATTGTCTGCTCTCCTCCTGAGCATCTTGCTTTTCCTGATAGAAGAGGGAGAGGGAATCAAGCCAGCTGTGGGGTCTGAGAAAGAGTATTAAAGGGACAAAGTGGATGAAGGTCAGACATGATGAACGGGGATTGAAGTTTGGCATGATCCAAGACCACGTTAAGAAATAAAATCTAGATTCAACCACTCAAAATCTGTTTGCATAACTGGTTTTTCCAACAACAATTAATTTTCAAAGCTCTTGTGGGTAAAACCTTCAGTCTCAGTTCCAGGGCTGTGAATCAAAAGCAGCTCTAGTAAAGTGCCCAGAGTAATCACAAACTCACATCTGGAGCATCTGCCAGCAAAATTTGACTGGGCAGATTCCTCCTGGTTTTAGAGTCAGAGCAGGAAGTGAAGAAGAATTGTTTGTCTTGAGTTTGTTTGACAGAAGCTTGCAAGACTGGTTTGGTAAATCAAGACTACAGAGAAGTTAGATAGGAATTTAATCATGACTGACACGCAGATTGCAGTCTCTTTAAAGCAAAGCGATACATCATCTGCACTCATATATCATGTCATACCATCAATACCTGATACACATATCTAGGTAAACATCATTGCAAGACATTCTTCACATCCAGTTGTCTTGAAAGTGAGTTTAAGAAAGGATCTTTTCTGATGCAGCTCTACATCCCACACATTAAAAGGTCAGACAGCTTTTAGGACCTAGATAACTGCATTGTAGAACAACTGCAAAGGGACCTTTGGAAGTGCCCTGGCCCAACTCAAAGTGGGAAAGTGGGACTGGCTTTGAAGTTTGAGTGGTTGGTTCAGGGCCCTGTCCAGGGCAGTTCTGAGTGTCTCCAAGGATGGATACCCTACAGACTTCCTGAAAAACATGTTACAGAGCAGAGACAGTTTTAAAAGTGTGTTTCCCTTGCTCCCTTTTTTGGGGGGAGAAATTGAAGTCCTTAGGGAGAAGTCAATTCCAGATTAATCTTTCTTTAGAAAAGAGAATAAAAGGGGACAAACTCTAATGTGGACAAGATCAACACACCTTCAATCTCTGTGCTTTCTTCTGTAGCTTTGATCTGAAGGTCTCTTTCTATACAAGTTATGTATGATTTGCAGAGGCTTTATCTCAGTTACCAAGGTCTGTTACAACATTAAGATATAGAAACAGATCCCTTATTCCCACACCTGACAGGAATTGCCCCAGGTCACCCAAATAGACAACAGCAGACAGAATTGAACCCAGTTTTCCTCAGTTACAGCACAGCTCAGTAACCATAACAGAGAGATCAGAGGGGACGGACATAAAAATGGACAAACACTTCTTGAAGCTTTCCAGTCCAAAGAAATATAATTTTTCATTTCTGCAGTAATTTTATGCAGCTTGCTCTGAAATGTGAAAGAATATTGGAAAAGTCAAGTTCATATTCTTTATTGAAAGCAAAATGAGAAGTGGGCAAAGAAAGAAAATGTTGATGGAGAGAACACCCATAAAAACAACCACTATGACTTGGAAGCTGTTTATGCACAGACATTTGCATATGCTCTGATACCTTGCAGATATGAAATTGAGACAATGCATATAAAGACATGCACTTTAGGCTTGTACACCTAAAGCTTCTCAGGCTCATTTTCCCTGATCTCCTTATTTGTGATTTATTTCTGAAGATTAAATTAAGTTTTTAAGTAAACAGTTGCAGTGTAACAAGCTAATCTGGGAACTATGTAACTCATTTCTCACTCTTATAGATAGGAAAAATATTCAATTAGTATTCTGTCCATGTTAATTTTTAATTTAAAGCCTTTAACCAAAGTACAATGGACTTTTGACATATAAATATTAAAAATTAAATTTCCTGAGTTCATTATCTGATAATTAGAACTAAATAACATCTTAACTGAGAGACAAACCCCACGCAAAGCAAGTCAGTTCCATTTAAGATTCCATTAGAAAAGTGTTTGAGCTAGTATGTAATGGACCATAAAATTTAATTTGGAAATGATATTACCAAAAATGATGGAACGATACCAGTCACAAAAGGACATGTAGGCAGCCCTCATCTTTTCATTTGGCATGATGTTCTCCTATTGATTCTGTAGAATCAGAAAGGAATTACTTAATATTGCACAGAATAACATATGTAGGGTTTTTCTCCTTTCCTCCAGCGCCTCGGTATTTAAAAGTCAGAATTGACCAGTGTAGCTCCATGTAATTACAAAGATTTCCTTATCTCAGCCTATTTGCTGAAGTCATCCTAAAGAAAGGCTCCCCTAATCCACTGGCTGTCTCATATCTCATTTACATTGGTGGTAATCCCCATCCTATCTCGGCATTTAGGTAATGACTTTGGGATTAAATTGCACTCCTTGCAATTCTTTACTCCCCAATCTCCCCAGCACATCAGCGGGCCCAGCTGAATGGGGCTGTCAGAGGGCTGGAAACGCAGCCGGGGGAAAGGCCTCCCACTTCCAAGGGAAATTCACTTTCTCCGTAAGGAGACCTTCAGAAAAGAAAACCTTGACTCCGTGCTGCAAAGTATTTTGGGAAGCTATAAAGAGATGCTGGGATTAAGTTATACTAAGCTCTCCAAACAAGTGTGTTTAGCTATTTTTTGCTGCATTTATAGCTAAGGTGGGTTTAATAAGTGATTTGCAGATAGTGATCAGTTGGAAAGACCTGCAAGTATTGGGGTGTATCTTTAATTTTGCTTTTTCAAAAACTCCTAACCTTACTGCTCCATACCACTAGGGTCATGGCTTTAAATTTCATTTAATTTTTCACATTCGATGAGAAAATGTGAAAAAATGAGAAAAAATCTGTTTGCCATGGCCTAATACTGAAAATGAAAATCAATTGATTGGAAAATTAACAACTCGGGCCCAAATTCAAGTGGACATCTAAGTACATTTCTAATTTTAAGCATGGAAATAATTTCACTAAAATTAAGAAGCAGTGAAATGAATTCAAAATTAAGTATATTTATTTAAATGTTGCTTGGTTTAAATCTTGTTAAATTTATGCTTCAATAAGAAATTTTTCGGGAGTCGTCTGTTTTTATCTGTTGCAATATACCACAGTTGTGTAAAATACATACCTATATTGGTGGGGAGGCTAAATTATATATATCATTACAACTATGCTATGAATATTAATATAGCGTCACATGCAGGTGTTGCTGCATAAAGCTCTGTTACAGAAAGGTATTTTTAACTTAATGTTTCTAAGTCCTTAAGCCATTTTGCTTTTCAAAAATCTATTTATTCACATTGCATCCTTTAAACTTCAGCTGTTTCCAAGATTGGGAAACCTTGTTTTGTCAGATTAAGATCCTTTCAGCTGATTCACCAAGGCGCTGTAATGCACCAGATATCAAATGAGACACCTGACTTTTAGCTGGATGGAATCCATTTAGATGGATTGTGATGCAGTAGAGAAGGCCATGGCTTTTTGGCCAAAAGATTAGTTCATTTCAGAGTGAGGGAAAGTTTGCCAGAAATTCCAAAAAAGCTGCCATAGGGCCTCTTTTATTCCCATTAATTAACCACTAAGAGATAATAATAGCCTTACAATGTGATAGTGAATCCACTCCTGGAAATATTATTTCAAATCATCGCTTTTCGGCAACTCAGAATTGTCTAGGAACCACAGACACATTGTTACAAAACTAATTCTTTAAATATGAAATCAAATTTTTTGCCATACACGCTGCTCAGAGACAGCATTAACAAACACCACAAGTAATTACTGAGCAGTTACATTCCATCAAGACAACACAGAAAGGCAATGCAAGGAATCTAATAGCAAGCGCTATTAAAATTTAATTAAACTTCTCCTTGTTTACACTCTTGGTATTTTACAACAGCCTGTAAGCCCTGTGCTGATGTTTGTGAAATCTGTGAGTGTCACGGATTCCGTGCTGTAAATGGGGCTAAGTAGCCCTCGTGTCACAGCACCAGTGTGGCACCTTAACCCCACACAGATGCCACAAGGAGCTGGGGCACGGCATAAACTCTCAAGGGGAGATTCTGCATTCTCTGCCAGCCCCTTGCAAAGGCATTTTTTACCTGGAAAAGGGGGGGGATTTGCCATCCCAACACTCCAGGGGAAGGAAGTGCTTTGCATTGAAGGGAAGCTGCATTCTCTGATGGTTGCCAGGAGCTGGGCAAGCTGCAGGGCATCTATGGGTTATAAGGTCATTAATGCTGAATTAACTGCGTGCTTCCAGAACCTCAAAGATATATGAACATCAGCCTCTCATATCTAGAAAAAAACTATTGCAGGTTTTGATGTTTACCTGCTTTTGAAGGGCGTGTCCTTTACCTGGCACAAAAATCACCTTCCCACTGTGAAACAAAGGCAGAGCTCCAGTGTTTAAGCTCATCTTAACAGTTGCAAAACTAAGCTCACATGTGCTTACTAGAAATGTGAACATCTGCAAGATGAGCAAATTTTCTTTTTACAAATAATATTTGAAAGCAGATTGTTCAAAGGCACACCTAAACCAATGTGCAAAGGCAGCTCTCACTTCTGCTGCCAGCCCTGGAGATAACAGAAGGCATTGAGCACATAAAGCCTCAAGAGTGCTGCACTGGGAGTGTTTAGCCCATCTCACATGCCTCCTTGCAGCCTTTTTCATACTCTTGGCTCTGTGGTTCAGCTCAGTTGTACCCAGTGATGAGTGATAATTGGAAGCCCTCCTCCTGCCATTCTCCAGGACGATACGGAAATTAATTCTTGTACACTGTGCATTGCATACACCAAAGGAAGTTGACCCTATCAATTTACATACACTATAGGGGCCTGCTATCACACTGCAGCCAGCAAACAGCTTCTCTTATCTAGGAAAGACCCTCATTTGTTATTTCTTGCTGAATACACCCACTCCCATTATTTCTGTAATTCTTTGCAATAATAGACCTTACCCTAATGAAACCCGCATTATGAGAAGGTTATAGTCCTGACCCAAAGACGATTAGCTCTGTGCTCCATTATTGCTACATATGTAATTGTCTAATTGATTTTAAAATTTACTTTTGTGTCCCCAAACCATAAAGCGAGCAGCCCATTAAGGGGGAGAAATATAATTAATATATCTATTAAAGAGGGGCAAGATATTATTGCAATTTTAGGATTATGCAGTAAGTGTCCACATAAAAGTAAGGAAGAAACACAAAAGTTGAGATTCTCATCATACTTCACTTGAGGTAACATCTGCAAAGGATGTGAGTTTTCAGTGCACAACAAACTCAAGCGCAGACACAGCTCTGTAAGATGGGCCTGGTAAGCTGGGCTCAAATTTTATACAAAACTCTGTGAAGCCAAGGGTAGAGTATTATACAGACCTGGGCCTCTGTTAGTCTAATGTCATGCTAATGAAACCATGAAAATCTTTGTTTCCACATTATTTACTTCTATATATATGCTTTACAATGCATCAAACACAATGTGAAGGTTATTCCTCTCAGCCAAAAGACACATGCTAGATAACTGACAACTCATGTTTCAATAACAAAATCTAAATAAACAGAAACATACACAATGAGCACCATATATTTTTAGCTCAAGATTATTTTCCCCTCGTTTGCACCCAGTCCTTAATATCTAATTAACTGACAGCTTCCTATCATCTAAACCAATCTGAGGCACACAGATCCCTGCACTGTCTCAGCTGTTAAGGTGGGAAATTCTCTTTGTGCTGCCCTAAGAACTCTGCAGGAGTGAGCCCACCATGAGATGTGGGCTTTCACCACTCAGCAGTCCTGCTGTCACTTGCACCATTGTAGCACCCGAGATTGGAGTGGAACCTGCTCAAGCCAGGGCAGTTTTTGCACCAAGAGCTCACATCGCAGCAGAAAAGAGGAACCTGTCAGTGGGGAGGTGGGAGAGAAGAGACCTGGTGGTGAAGCCAACCAGGGGCTGCTTCTCTGTTGCTCCCCAGGGAGCTAAATCAGGGAAATTCAGCTGGCTTGGACACAGCTGGCTTAGACACATTCCTTGTGGATTCACCTGGGGCCACAAATGTCATTTTGATGGCCTTCATCATAGTTTATTGCACTCACCCTATAGCAGCAGCCTGGCACTTCACACCCGAGCTGCTGCAGCAGAACAGAGCAGCCAGAGCCCTCAGCAAGGGTTCACTTTCTCCAGTCAACATGCAGCCACAAGCCCCACATGGCCTCCTGATGCTGCTCCAGATGGCTGCAGGTGCCCCATGGGCCTGGTGCCAGAGCTGGCAGCCACCAGCAGCTGCTCTGAGGACACCTGAAGCAGCACCAATCCTCGGGGATGGCTGGGTTGTGTCCCACAGGTTCCTCTTCCTGAGGAACCCAGTGACCTTCTGCCAAGAGGGCTGATGACTCTGAGGGTGGCATTTATCACACCTTGGTGTCAAAGGCAGGCACTGTGTCTACACTGCAAAGTGTGCCCTGGGGCCTGGGACCATCGCAAAAATGCTCCGTGTTCTACACCTACAAAAGAAAACTTACAGCTCCTGAATCAGTGGAATCATTGCCAGTGACTTCTGCCTCACCTGGGTCTGGCTGAAAGGTATGTTCAGGAGCCAGAACTTTTCTCCATCATTAGACAAGTTCATATTCCCACTCAGAATTCCTCACAGGGAACCATTTTACACGGACACGCCACTATTGGATTTGTGAGATACGTTAAGGAGAAGGCAGTTGTGCAATTTGCACACAAAGTGGTTGGAATTGATCTAAAACAAACCTTTAACTTTCAAACTGGTTTAAGTGGGGAAAGGACCATTGGATAATTACATCATTTAACACATTGATTGTCTAAAAGTCAATTCTAATGATTTCAGAAATAGAGGGTATTGTGCTTTCCTCATTTTTAAGGAAAGATTTTTGCTCTGTGCAGAGGAGTAAATGGTGAATTTTTGAAAAGAGACAATGTAGAAGAGCTGCAGAAAACAAAAGTTTCATTATGCCAAACAAGGCTTATTTCACAAAAGGTAAAAAAATCAATGGGACACAATTAAACTAGGTGCATCTCCCCTTACAGTACAACAAAGTATAAGAAATCTAAATGATTTGTGTGTATTCAGAATACAGAATTAAAGAGGTAGTTTATATCATTAGTCTGACCACGTCTATTTTACTTTCAAGTTATGCCTCCTCTCTGTTATGTTTGGTCATTGTCACTTGATCATTAATTAAGAGTTGCCACAGTCAAAACCCTAAGACTAAATTTTTTTTCCTAGTTACTTGTACAATACTGCCTTTCTCTATCAATCAGAACACAAAATACACAATCATGTAAAAGGACACTGATATTTTGTATTGATGTAAGACTTCAGACCATTGGAGGGCAAGCTCTTCCTTTTACTCAGAAGACAGGCCAAGTGGGGTTCTTTGAGCACACAGTGGAAAACTGAATTTTAGCCCCAGATCTCAAGACCCTTAGAACCTACTGTAAGAAAAGTTGCATTCATTTAATTGAAGGAAGGCTTTTAAATCAATTTAGTCACACCACTGCAAATTCACGTGGACAATATTAAATCAATTTGAACCCAGCTTATTTCAATTGGGCTTAATTCAGAAAGGAATCCATTTAAGCTGAAGCAGTATATGCAAGGTTTACATTTGTGTAAGAGTTTGCACAAAGGCGTTTGCAATAGTTTTAGCAAATCAACTTGGGAAGTAACTTCTGGGGCTGTCAACATTTAGAGCACTTCAACAGCACAGGAACACTGTAGCTCTGCACTTCCACTTCAAGGATACCAGAGAAATTTTCCTTCTTAATGGTACAGTAGTTTGGTAGAATGGTAGTTTTATTCCCAGTAAAAAATTGTTGTTAAGCCTAAATTCAGATTTTTGTCCCAAAATTTGAGTTGAAGGTATCCCTACATCATTACATCCTTCCATCACAAATAAGATGATGTAGAGTGGCTACTGAGTCATGCAGCCCCTTCATTCTGCCAAAGCACAGCTGTGAGTGGTCAGCAGAGGTTAACTGGGATCTCCCAGCATTTCTTGGATAAAACAGCATCTTATTGCAAGAGGAGCAGCAGTGACATCAGTGAAACTCTTAGTACAGAGGGTACTTCTAGGAATAAATAGGAATGTGAGATGTTGGGTTGTTTTTCTATTAAAATGGTGTGATTTTCTGCAGCACAAATATGTGCCAGTTCATTAGGGAGAGCAATTACTCCCCAGAATCTGTCTCCTATGGAGTTGTACATGTTCAGACAAGCAAGCAGCTACCACCACTGACATCAATGCCTGCAGGCAGCAGACCTTCTTGGAACCATGGCGGGTTTTGTCAGAGTAGAGTTAGATGTTCTTTTAGGTACTGGAAAAGAAATATTCACCATTTACTTTCACAACTTGTGGCTGGCATGTTTAAATCTTTCTTTCAAAACGAATTAAGTTCCCATCAAAAATCCAGCTTTCTTGGTAGAAAATGAATTAAAACTGCCCATTTCTAATTTGGCAGTGGGATCTGACCTTGCTGAAGCAATCAAAAAAAATTCAGATAAACAGAAAATAGGACATGCTGCTTCACATCTCCTATTATAAGAGACCTTATCTCTCTTTTTGTCCATCTTTTTGCTCTATGTATATAACTCAGAGGATTGCATTGCTCTAACAGAGGAGGTCTTTGTGCTCTTGGCATAAAGATGAACTCATCTGTTGCTTACATTGCCAATCCATTTGCTTCAGGCAAAAATAAGAAGACTGTTTTACTTTCCTAAAAAATAACTGCAGTAAAGGCTGTGATGTGTGGCAAAGTAAAAAACAGAGAAGGTCCAACAGACAGTAACAATCTTAAGGATCTCCTGCCTAAAGAGTCTATAAATCCTCCTTTTGTGATATTCTTTGCCATGGACAACAGTGTTTCCATGCAGGAAAAGCTTTCCTTTACTTGTAGGTTCAGTGCCATTTTCAAAGGAGCAATTTCAAAGGAGCACATCAGGTGCCGAGGGAGCATCCTCACCCATGAAGAGGCTTGGGAAGGGGAATGACATACTCTGCATACTCTGCACTCAGCAGCTGCTTGCAGCAAGGGTCAAGGGCTTCATTTAATGGCACCAACTATTTCCTATGCTTCAAAAAGCATCCCTCAAACTGTGCAGAAAATAAGGCAGTGGAGCATTATTTCAGCTGGAGCTCAGGATCTCAGGCAAGGCTGTTGAGAGAAGCTTAGCAGAAAGTTTCCTATCCTGATATGTCGAAGTTCTTGGAAAAAACCCCACCATGATACCATAAATTTAAGACCCACAAGACATTCTAGCAAAAGGATTTTGGTACTGCTGCCTGTTGTTTTTGCTGACTGACTGCAAAGCCTTTTCCAGGAGCTGAGCAGCAGCAAACTTCAGTGTCTTTAGGACTCTGCAACTGCTACTAATGGGCCTGGCACCAACCTTCAGCATTTTCTTACCTCAGCCACCTGCAAACACTTGCAAGTCTGGCTTTGCTCTGCCAGTACTGGAAATGCACCCGCCTGCAATTTAGCCCATTTTGTAAAAGAAGGAGAAGACCCCTATCCACATCATCCCCATCTGATTTCCATTCCAAGCTGACAGCAATGTGGCAGGAATTTGTGCACTGATGCTCCAGCCTTTCTCTCTATCAATACTGAAATGTCAGTAGGAAACATGTTTGCAGAGGTGACAACATTATCTGGCTACTGACAGATTCTGCCTTGTGGATGTGGCCAATGAAACAAGCCAACAGCAGGGAGAAGGAGTAAGCTGTAAGCAGCACAGGAAAGTGGCAAATGCTACAGAAAAAGGTATTATCCCTTTTGTCCCAAATAACAAATGGAGACTGCAGAAATTCTACATTCTTCATCTTATCAATGTGGAAAAACACAGACAGTCACAGCTATTACACATAGTATTATAGGAAGGCAAGAAGACATATATTTCTTCTGAAACTCATCAGATAACTTCAGTAAATCACATGTCAAAATATTTTTGAAAAGTGAAGGTTTGTGGAACTGGGGTTTTTTTGCTTATGTTAAAGCAAAATGATGAAAAAAATACATGAAATAAACTGAGAAGCTTAGTCAAGGAGACAAAACTGAGGAAGATTATTCTGCCTTAAAAATAGAGCTGCAACTTGGAAGTGCATTTTTAGAAGTGATTTTATTACAAATTATTCTATCAAGAAAAATAATGAAAATTACGATGAAGGATGTACACTACTCAGTGACCAAAATGGTTATAGAGAGTCTGTAAAGGTGAGCAATTTAGCAAGAGTTGAATTGTCTTAGAGAGTAAAGCTGTGATGAATCCATTCTCCTACCATTGCTTGGCCATCAATCACTTAGAGCAGCCACTGTCTGCTGGGAGAACCTTCTGCTTCAGGCCATCAGAGACCCAGGCCCTAAAACTGGGCAGTTTATAATGTTCTAACTCGACTGGCTTGGTAGTCCCAAAGATTTCTCCTTGCCCATGGAGGAGCATGGATAACTGAACCAGGCCTGCCATGGGTCATTGGGTCTCTGCTCCTTGGGTGCAGGGAATGCTCCAAACATTTTGTTCCCTTTTGTTTTGTGCAGTAAAGGCTTTGTGAAACCCGTTCAGCTGAGCAGGCCCTGATAGCCAGGTCCTACAAAATGTGCTAAGCACCCATGATCCAAAATACAGATCTCCAGAAACTCTGGAAAGACATCCAACATGGGGCTTTGGGGGGAATCCCAAAATCTTGGAAAATCTGCAAAATCAGGAAAAAATCATACCCATGAGGATACAGAGAATACAACACAATTTAATGAGACTGAAACAGGTAAAATTTAGAGGAAGAAAAAGGACAGATAAAGAGGGTGCTGAAAAAATGTCTTAAGAACAGTTAGATAAAACATCCTTTTCATCTCTGACAACTAGAACCTCTTTGGTCTACAATTACAATTATATCCACTCACTGGTCAAAAAACTCCAACAACAAATGCAATTACTGAAAAGCAAAAAAAAACAACCCCAAATCCAGGAGTCTCCCCATTCTTCAGCCCAACCCTTTGCAGGCTACATGTCACATCTGGTTCCCTCTGGTCTGAACGGATGTCTGGTTTTTCTTCTTGCCAAATATTTGCACAAAATGTAGGATATCTGTAACTGGAACATCACTGTCCAGCCTGTGAAACTACCTTGAAATAAAATGGTATCTGTGTTTCACCTCACAAGAGAAAGAGCTTTATTCTGAGCCAAGTCCATGTATTTCTGCAGCCACTCAGACATCTCTAACAGCACCAGTACTTGAAATACATGGACACAAACCCTATTTTGTTGTTGTTGCATGGACTAAAAAGAAAAAAAAATTCCTGAAAGGCATTACTACTATCAGGAAAATTTACATTAGGAGCCATTGATAACGTTTAACAAACACCTTTGAGACAAACTCTCTCTAAGTTTTCTATCTCTCCAGTTTGTGCTGGCAGGCAGCCTGAATGCCTTTTCACACCAGAGCAAGTTCTGGGGGTGCACTTGCAAAATTAAACAGGTTTTGATAAGGAAGAGCATCAAAGACTTCTTGAATTTCATCTCTACTAGTTGTTGCTGGGCAAGCTGAAGATTCACAGCTTTATGCCCAAAACACTTCTCCAATAGATGCAGTTCAGATTAAATGCTCTCATGCACTTGAGTTATTTAGTTCTATTTTTGCAAATCAGCTCCTAAAATCTTAGAAATGCAAAATTTATTAGATAGGTTAAAAAAAAGCAAACTAAGAAACACCACACAAAGAGCTATTCTTTACACCAAGCTTAGAAACACATTTTATCCTTCTCTCTGGTGAGCACCCTAGACACGGCAAACCTGTGCTCTGACACCACCAATTATTGACACCAATGAGCACTTGCTCACCTGAGCAGTCACAACAGGGGGAAGGAAGGTCATCACAGTGTTCCTCCAGGTACTGTCCCTCAGTGCTCAAAGGTGCCACATCCCCCAGCCCCTCATGCTGATGCTTCAGTTTGATATGTAGTGGTGTAGGATAACGTATTTCTCACAAAAGGATTTGGTGAGAGCCTGACTGAATCAGGGTTCCACTCAAAGCTCAGGGTCACTGTAAAAAGAGAACCAATGGCAAGCATCTAGAACTATGTCATTTTATATTTGCAATCTATATTCCTGTTATTTTTGTTCTCCAGCTCCCAGAAAGCAGTGGTGCCATTCAGGGGTGATTCCCCCCAGGGCTTGCATACGCTTGACACTACTTGGAAAACTGACTAACAGGGTGTTCACTTTTACCAGGCCATTAATTGATAACACTTAATTAAGCTGCCGTGTGAGAGATCAAATGAAGATTGTGTCCCACAACCAGCAACATATATTGACTTTGTTATTCCAATTATGTGTCTGACCAGAACAGCCCTTTGGTATAAGACTTAACCTCTGAATCACCCTCAGCACAGAACTACATCAGCTGCTGGGGATCTGACCTGAAAAAGACCTTGACACCGCCAGAGCTCTCTGTGTGCTTGAAAATGTTCCACCTTGTGCTTGTCATAGCCGTGCTCCTGTTGTCATTTGCAATTACATTTGCGTGTTGGACACGATCCTCCGATAAGCAGCCGATAATTAGCAGGGAGCTCTGATTACAATTTGCCGTTTCACATTGCCACACATTTTTGTTTATTTTGCTGTGTGGCATTGGATTGCCTCTTTTTTTCTTTAAAGAATGCCCAGAAAAGAGCAATTAGTTTCAGCAGCAATTGGGTAAATGCAGCAGACAAAGAGAGCAAATTGCCTTTAGCAGACAATTTATAAATCAGCTGCAGATTTCCAACTCAGTTTTTATTTTTGTTTCTGTGGGTTATCTTCCACTAAACTGATGGGTAACATCATCAGAGGCAGTTTTGGTGTCATTTACTATAACAAAACATAATTAAAAATATATTCATCAGATTTCCTGTGGCTTTCTACAAGGACAATGAACAGCAGCAGCATAGTGAGGAGTAGCAATTGACCTTCTCTATCCACTAATTTTGTGACTTTAAATCCATGTTTCTACTCCCATAGAAGTCAGTATAAGATCCAGAGCAGACATATCCAAAACTGCGTAGCAAATCTTAGTTAACATCCACCTGCCACGAACATTACATACCATTTTGTCAGACATGGATCTGACCAGGATATGGATGGCTATTTTATGGTGCAATTTTCTGTAATGCAGCTTTTCTCCAGTAACACCCTTTCCAACCAGAGGTAGAGGTTAGCGTGCAAATGTGACAATGAATTGCACAAAGATGAATTCTTCAGAAAAGGACCCAAAGGATAGCAATACTTTTTTTTTTAAAGAAAGAAGATAATAATATTACTACAAACCAACCTCATCATTAGAGCATAGAACTTACCAATATTACTTGCTGGGAGAAGAGGGGGGAAAAAAGCTTGGTAGGTCAGAGGCAGCTATAAATAACAAAAACCACAGAGAATATTACCATTTCAGGTCCTCCATCTTGTCTATTATTACAAACTAGTGTGAACTAAAACTGCTCATGGTTCTGACTACACTGATGTAAAACCACTGAGGCTGCTCAAAACTCAGACAAGTCTGAAAATTTTAACAGAGAGAGTTATGAATTTGAAGTTGCTTTAAGAAGGCAGAGCATTGATCTGTTGTATTAGCAAATAAAAATATGGTGAGTCCAATACCTACACTGTAATTTGAATCAAGGTTTATTTTTAATAAACACCAGGAGGGGTAGCTGGTCAAAAAGATTAACATATGAGGCTCTTATCCCTAGGTTGGTGCCTTTTAAGCAGGGTTCAATAAATTACTAATTTCTTTGCAATGCCCCTTTATAAGAAACAACTATCAAACTGTTTAATTATCCTGATTAAATGTCACAGGGTTCTAATAATGAAAATCACCAAAGGTAGAAGATAACAATAACTCACATGTACAGTGATGGCCTTGGAAACATTTTGTTTACCAAGTACTAACCAAGACAACTAGTTTTCTTACTCTTTTTATCTTGAACTTTTACCTGCCGGGGTAACTTGGCAAGCAGCAGAGCTGTGCAGAAGAAATGCCCGTGGAAGGGACTGCCTGAAATCACCAGTATGGTATCCAAAAACCTTATAGATCCCCTGCGGGATGAATCCCCAGGAAACACTCCTAATATTGGGGTGAAGCTTGAACCCTCTGCCTTCTAGCTGAGGTACAGAACTGCTACCAAATGAACCAAAGGCAAATGAGAAATGTTCAAAGATAAATGAATATATGCCAAGGCTTATGTGTGCTATCAAGCAATAAATACACTAGGAGTAGGAAGTGCAAAAAGTAATTAAGGTTAAGGAAGAGGCATATGCAAGCTATAAAACATTAGACAGAGAGGAGGACTAGAAAGATTGCAGAAGCAAGTTAAGAGAGTGTAAAGAAAAAAATTAATACAAGAGGCAGAGACAGAAGGGGAGATTGCATGAGAGGTTAAGACAAATAAGAAGATAATTTTCAACTCTGTAAGGCTCAAAAGTAAGATGTTGGAAAAGTGTCTCTAGGAGATGGTAGAGAAATTCTATTCTGAAAAGCAGATATTGTGCTAAAGCAGATCAAAATCAAGTGTATCTAACTCCACATTTGGACTCTCCCTGTGGATTCTTGTGGTATAATTAACACATACATCTTGGATAAAATTGCACAGTTTTCACAAAGGGCTGCAAATTGACCAACCTAAATATACATTATGTTATATTATGATATTATTGGTTGTTCTTTGTAAGGACAAATGAATAAACTCCTGTTGGTGTGGAAGCACATTTAGTGGCGTAGCTTAAAGGGTTTGGAAGGATGTCGAGAGACAAGGTGAAAACAGGCCAGATAGGGCAAAAAGACTCAAAAAACATTGTAAAAGTGATATAATAATGGCCAGTCATATCAGTGAAAATTACATTTTAACTGCCAGAGGTCTCTTCTGCACTCAGACAACAATTTAGAAAGATGAAATGGCAGAATACAATGGGGGACTCTGGAAGGACCTTTTTCATCCTTTTCTTCTTGAATGTGTTAACATTAACTATTTGGGAAGCTGCTGCTGATGTAAGAACAGGTATCTCTTAGCAAGAATCTGTATAAATACATACAAGGACACCTTCACGTGCAAAATCTAAATTCAGACTATCTGTGGGAGAAAAAGTCCTGGGCAGAATGGCAAAAGCAAATATATCTTTTCTTTCTGGCAGTAAAGGGAAAGGGGTGGTGGTGTGAAAGTTAATTCTGTAATGCATTTCCCTCTCCACTGTGTGGGGTTTTAATTCTTAGTATTTCCTACGTAAGTATTTTTTGAGTATTTACGTTGAACAGTGTTAAAGTACACCACTGACCAAAGTTTGAAAAATACAGATAACAGGGCACGTACTTGTACCTGTTATCAGCCTACCTGTTCAGCTGGGGCCTGGTTAACGAATCCAAGGGAAAGGTTGGAAAAGGCTCCAACTGGCTTCCTCCTGCTTCTCATTACATCCGACCACTTAAAAAAGAAAGTGACTGTAAATTCTAATACAGCCTAGTCACCTTTGGCACTGGGCTGAGGAAATGAGACTTCACCGAGACAGAGGACCCCCACAAAAAAGTGTGAAAAATTGAAATGACAAGGTTGTGTTGATAGCTTGTTGAATAAATGAAGGGAATGAATTGAAATTTACATTTATATAGCACCATTCATCTACACTGTATCACTCAGGACTAAGGAGCTGGTGGAAGGCTTACTTTGCCAGCACAGCTGCACTGGGGAATGAAGGAGAAGAGGACCAAACATCATTTTCCCAGAACCAGACCTACAAAAACAGTGGGGAAGGGTGAAGAACCTGTGCAAAGCTTAAAAAGGGTGGCAGTCAGGGAACAAAAAATAGAGAACTTCATGCATGGAAAGTTAGGAGGTGAGAAAGGTATTGAATATTATTTTTAAGTTCAGATCATGATTGCAGAAATGAAACAAAGAAAAAATAAATAATCTAATCCTTTCATCTGTTCAATCCAGGAACACCACCATTTCTCACTCTAAGAAAGCCTGCAGATATGGGGATTCAATAACTCAGCTGTTGCATTGTTACCAGTCCTTACAGTTAAAAACTTCTTTCTAAAGTAAATCTTAAATTTTCTTCAGTTCATTTAAGTCTATTACTTCCTAATCAATTCTTGCTGAGCATGAGGTTCAACAGAAGAAATCGATCACAGTGCTCTTGATAACAGCTTTTTATATACTGAAAAGTGGAATCACGTTCCTGTTGGTCCATGGTACAGCTAAAGTGTGGCTCAGCACTTATCTCTGACCCTCATTTTTCCTACATATAATGTTACTATTAAAATACCAGAATACAGCACTTTTTCAGACTCTAAACTGAGATCTTTTGCATATATGCTTGATTCATGTAGGTAATTGTATGTTGGATGTTTGTTAGACAGGCTAGGAATTACTACTGTACACTGACCACTTGTGCACAAGGAGAATTTGCCAAAAAGACATTTACACGCCTATTGACCTCACAAGTTATTTACCTAATTCATCCTCCAGCTCCCAGAGAGGAGCTCACCTCAAAGCTATTCTTTCATCATCTCTGCTGGCAAATCCCAAGTCATCTCTTGCTGATGCTGCCACAAACCTGCTGAGCATTTGAGCATTTGCCTTCTAAAAATTAAATGCCTTAAAAGCAGCAAAAGAACATCTACAAAGCAAGAAAAGCTGACTGTTGCACTGCTACCACTTGCTGGCACAATACTTGGTTTAATTCCTGCATAATTCAGTGGTCAATAAGGTCATTCTTCCAAATGCAGCAGAACACATGGAACACAGAGCTCACTGCATTTTTCCAATTTGTTGTGAATTTTAGGGCTAATTGGGAAATAGCTTGACCAGTATGTCTGACATGTTCACACAGCAGAACTTTCTCCTTTCCTTGCACCAAAAGTCATACAAGTCAGCTCCAAAATCATGAGATTTTTAAATGGTCCACAGTGATGCAAAAATAAGTTGTGGGGTTTTTTGTGGTGACATTTTTAGCTGAGCAATACAGGTTAAAAAAGCAAGTTGCATAACTCACACAAGACTTACCATCCCGTATCTGCCACATGCTGAAGGCCAATCCCGCATGAACCGGACGTGCAGATGTGCATGTTTGATGGGCACCCTGTGCCTCTTGCTTTCAGCTCTGCCCCTGCGTCAGAGCCAGCAAAGGCAGCCAAGGCAGAGCATTGATCCTGAGACCATTGATCCTGATCCTGCCCCTGAGAGCACTCCAGGCTGCAGCCCACCAACAGCCTGGTGGGGAATGTGCAGTGCCAAACAGCACCAGTGCTGGCACCATTAAACCCCTTCCTTGTGGCTCCTTGTGCCCAGATGAAAACACTACTAGTTCACAGGTAATAATTAATCCACCATTTTTAACGGTCTTAGAATACATAAAGATTAATTTTGCCATTTTACTGTTCTTAACACAATTATTTTGCACAACAATGGGAGGTCCTTGTTCCTCAACATTAACTTCTATGAGTAATAATGTGGCATTGGAGAAGCCAGTTTTGCTTAAGTGATAAATACTTTACTTCAGGTGATAAATTTCCACTTTGTAAGAAGAGTTTCTTGATTTAAATTCCTACAAGTTCACATTTTATTTTATTGAAGAAACAAACTCAGAGAAGACCAGTGACTCCCCACCTGGCCTCAGACCTGACTGCCTTACAGTGGGTTCTGCTGATGCCTCTGGCTAAGACACCTCTGCCTGATACCAAGGAATACACTCCATTTTGCTGGAAGGAAAAGGAGACAGCAAACCTTCCTTTCTCCTCAACTCTGCAGGTGCTTTCAATTAGCTCACAGTGAAATGGGGCCAGGTTTGCAGGCAGAGAGAAACATAGAAGATTGCAATAGCTCAGAAAGCAGTAATACAAATAAGGATCTTTGCTGAAGCACGATTTAAATAAGTAAAAATGTTACTGATGCTCTGGAGGTGAAACCAGAGATGGGAGAAAAATGTTAAATTTAACTTCAAGAGTAGGTCAAATGTTTTCCATCTTGAGAGCAGGCTCACAGCCTGAGATACAAAATGTTGGGGTAACACACTCATATTGAGAAAACACATCCAGAAGAGGAAAATTCATGTGTATAGAAATAAAATTTTGGAAACTACAGTGCAACATTAAGCAGGAAGAGTCAACAGACAAAGAGCAGAGGGTTAAAGGAATAAAGAATATGAAGAATTCTATCGAGCATACATAGTCCATATTCACAGAATAATTAAAGTTGGAAAAGACATTTAAGATCCTCAGGGTCAACCATTAACCCACCGCCAAGGGCACCACTAAACCATGTCCCTAAGAGCAACAGATACGTGATTTTAAATAGCTCCAGGAATTAAATTAATTAAATAGCTCCACTACTTCCCTGCATGCCTGTTACTCCAAGACATACTGGAAAGAGGAGGCAAAACAAAAAACTGAGTGGATGCCAAGGGAGGGAGGTTTGAAAAGTGAGCAATCTCTCTTAAACTCGCCATTAGAAATTAAAAAGAATACCACTTTGGAGTGAGGACAGAGTCAAGAGGAATATGGCACTTATTAGTGATGCCAGAACCTCTCCAGAGGTACAACTGGCTGAAAAAGAAGAATTATTTCCTCACATCAGAAATGGGGAAAGTTATTTGGTGCTTTGAGGAGGAACACTGAATGGAAACAAGGTAGAAAGCTGGCAATACATTTGAGGGATAGCAAAACTGAGACTTGGAAATAGAATACTGGTTATTCAGGGACAGCCAGACTTTCCTCTTTGCCTAGTTCTCTGGGATAATGTCATTCTGAGCGACTGAAGGCAAGGTAGCTTTGGGAGATTTGAGGTGGCTGATGAGAAAGGAACATTTTGTACCAACCACCAGTACCAAGAGCCCCTGCAGATAAGTGGGTGAGATCTTATAAAGAGCCTTAGATGGCCAGGTACTGAGAAAGAGGCAGAAGCAAAAAGTCTGAGGATTAATAGTGTCAAGGAAAAAACAGACACAAATGCAAGAGCAGCTCATTGGAGTGGGAAGAAAGAGGTGCTAGGCTGGGGAAATTTCCAGGCCTAGGTATGGACAGCTTGATAGGCAAAGCTCTCAGGCATCTTGTGAAAATTATAACATCTGCATGCTCATCTGGCATTAAACTGAGCTCCCAGCTGTTCCTCTGCCAGCATTTCTTCTGGGGACATCTGGAAGTGTCCTGGACCTACCTGGTTTGTGCTCAGAAGTGAGAGCACAGATGGTGGACCAGAGGTAGAAGACTTTGAAATTCACTCATGAAGAGCAAAGGAGAGTTTGAGCTGTGGACAAGGAACTAAATGGTGTTGAAGGTTCAGCAAGGGAGATAGAAAAGCCATGTATTAAAGGCATGAAATGTAAATTAAGAATGTAGGGATGTTTTAGAGAGAGAAAGGAGCAAGGAAATTGGAGGCCTGGGGAAAGCACAGATAAGCTGAATAAACAAAATATAAGAAGCTATCACGGCAGTCATGAGCCTGCACAAAAGAAAAATGCTCTTCCAAAAAATAGATTCCCTATTAAGTGATTTTGCTTGATTTTTTCATGCCACTCATGAGTTATCAATCTCCCCACCCATAAAGACAAATGTCGTATCGGCCCTAACCCATCAGCTATTGTCAATTTATCACCATTTAATATATATTAAAATGCTCTTACCTCTGATTGCAAAAACAAACAAAATAAGGCAACATAAATCAAAAAGAAAGGGAAAGAGAGATGAGGAGGCTGAAGAGACAGAAGGGAGATCTGCTGCTCAAAAGAATGGATTTTTTTGTTTTTTGCTCTTGATCTTCGCATCCAAGCTCTCAAGGCCTCTCCACCACAGAAACACTCCAATGGTCTCGCACTGTAAATCACATCAGTAGTTTATTAATCCCCTCACAACACAGAAACAAATGCTCAGCCCTGGAAGGAGAGCGGGGAAGCTGCAGAGCAGTAACAAACTCAGCAACCCTACGACTCTCCCTCTCTCTGATCCCATTATAAACTAAAACAATATTTTTCTCCAATTTTCAGTCGGTATTGCAGCTCGCAGCAGAAAAGATACTGAAAGCAGCAGGAGCCAGGCAGAGGTGTCAGACTTCAGAGCGGACACTGCCTTGGGACCTGGGGGGGCCAGTAAATCAGTGCACGCTTGTCAACAGCTCCAAGCTGCAGGAATTACTCGAGCGAAAATAACAAATGGCTGTCATTGTGGAGCCAAAAACCTGTGATTATAATTATCACATCCCCAGTGACCTTGCATAAACTTTAATCCCTCTCCAATGGAGCATTTAAATAGCCTGCATCTACTGGCAGGGGACCGTGTCCCCTCAGTTGAAAATACAGAGAGGAGGAAAGAAACGAGCCACAAAGAAAGCACCAAGCCCCTCTGTGTCTTACAGCTTGTATTGAAGAGTTGTACAAGAAAAGCCCTGTCACTGTCATTTTAATTGATATTACACAGTCATCCCAAATTCAAAATGCCACGGTGGTGTCCAAACCCAGCTAATCCCAGCACCAAGCATTTTAATCAGATGAAAAGGTCAAATAACACCAAGTTTTCATCACTGCATTCAGTGGGCTGAGAAAGTGGGTATACAAGGTGTGTGGATGGGTTGTTGAGTCAAGGAATCTTCAGGGAGGAAACCTCCTTCCACCTTGGAGAGCTTAGCTCACCCTTGAAGGTCCCACCATGATCAAGACCTGAATGAATTCTCCAGGTTTAAAAAAGATCTTTTTCCACTGCTAAATTCAGGTATTTTAGCTGTTTGGGTACTTTCACAGAACTCTTACAGCCAGGACTGAATGTCTTTAATCACAGAATTAAGGACAGTTATCTATTAGTGCCTTGTTCTACTTCTCTAGTTTGTAAATGTATTTCCATCCAATATAGACAGGTGTTGCAGAAAACACTAAAAGCTCTGAATCCGGGAAAAGGAAAAATTGTGATTCTAAAGGATTTCATTGTCCTCATATTTGCGATCCTGAAAGGATCCTTTTAGGGGAAAAAAAAGTATATTTTCCTGTTGTTCCGCGAGTCTTCCAAAGCACATCAAAAGCATAGTAGGTGCAGAAATTTGATGAGATTGCTTTGAAATTGTAAGAACCACATTGCTCCATGATAGTCAGATTACCAGTTCACCAAAATTGTTACATTTGCTAACCAGATCATCTCCCCCAGAAAAAAGCACCTCCTGGAGTCAGCAGATGCTCCCACACACAGACAAACAGCAAATGTGGGTTTAAAATATGAGACTTCATATCTTCCATACAGGTGTTAACAATGTTCTGCACAAGCTTTGCACCATGGTATCACATAACAGCGATTTCTTCTTCAATACTGCTGCAAGAAGACAAAATGAACTTATTACTGGAAAAGAGCTTTGCTAATTGCACAGTCTTTCATTAGGTTTCAGAGAGAGTACAACAGTACATTCAAATTAGCAGTAATTTTAACAAATTCAAAACTTTTAAAACAGAGAAATCAGAGGAACATTAAGTCTTAAGGGAAAGGCATTTACTGAGACAGGGCAAAATTTAAGCATTTCTATATTAGTGTGTAGTCTGGTGTATGTAATCCCCACTTGCATTCTCCATGCTAAATAAATTAAGTGTAAGTCATCTACAGCAAGAGGTATATTTCCTAAAACCAGGAAACTGTACTGTCTAGAAAAGCAGAAATACTTGAATTAGGTTCGTTCATGCCCACACTAAGTTTTAACTATAAATGTTGAAATTAGAGATAAAAATAACTAAGAAGTAGCCTTTGTACAGTTAAAGGGCTACAGTGGTTCACAAAGGTGCTTGGTTATTTAAGGTGGTTTTTCCAAGTCAATAAAACACCAGTATATATTTCAAAGGGAGAATTCTTCCAAGCATTAACCTAAACCCCACATCCTGGCAAGGCTCTAGCAAGCTTTCTACAACAGTGTCAGCCCCACTCAGCAGGGCACTTGAAAACACAGCTGCAGCTAAAACAAGTCTCCTTTCTGCTCTGCGTCAGAATTAGGATGTTCTTTGGACCAGAGAGACAGGGAGAGAGAGGAAGAGCCAGACCCTCACAGATCTGTGCACGCCTGTGACACTCTGGAAATCAGAGGTGGCAATGGAGAGACAGGTCCCTTCAGCCCCTGGCACAGAACAGGAGCTGGACTGAATCCAGGTGCCCTCAGAGGCCGTGACACCAAGGCCACTCCACAGCCAGCACACAGCAACAAATTCCACCACCTCATTCATTCAAAATGAAAACTCTCCATTTGCGTCACTGCAGTTTAATGTATAAACAAATACATTAAATATAATGTAATAATAGCTTGGCACGTTTATCCTCCAGTCAGGAATCAAACACCATCTCTCCTTCCTGATTACCAATGTGATACAAATGCCTGAATCTAGAGCTGTATATTCTATGTGTTTCATGCATGAAGATCTGGTAAAATCCCTCTTTATTTTATCCCACATATTGGTGATGAGCTATCACCAGCTATCTTTCTGTTTTGTTTCTCTTTTGACACACAATCCAATCCCACTCATCCAACAATTTTTTCATCTCATCTTGAAGAATGCACAGTTTCAGAATTTTTTATTTTTCTTCATGCCAATAACTGTAAAACAACTGAGAGTAACTGTGATCAGTGTTAGGTTAATGGTTGGACTGGATTATATTAGAGGTGTTTTCCAGCCTTAATGATCTGTGATCACTATAAGACTAACTTTTAGTTGCTTGTCTCAACTTGTACGTATATGATTTTGTGAATTCATCTGTAAGAAAAAAAGGACAAAATCTGCAGTTTCTGTGTTAATACTTGAAAAGACACTTTCATCTGGCATGAAATCATATATAAACACCTGATATCACTGGCAACTAGCCAATATTTACTATGAAGTTAGTACCATGGGAGAGGTTGTTAACCTGTTTGTTATCCCTTTCTTCACTATTATAGGAAAAATCACAGGCATTTGCCACCATGTATTTTATATTATGATCCTGGTCTGGGTATGTGTTCATCAAAATTGATTTTTTTTTTTTTTTTTAATAATAGCCACTGTTGAACTCTGAAATTCCTTTGAAAGTATAGAAATAAAATGGTTGTGAGAAGATAATTATGCTCTGTGAATGAACATTTCATTTATTCTGATCTCAGTGGTCTGGACTTTTTACACAAGCCCTTTGCAGTCCTGTGTCCCTGCCATCCCAGAAGGCGTGCAATAAAACACCAAAGCAGTGATGTCTGTGTGGTACAGCAGGACCAGGTGACCGTACAAATGGGCCATTTTTGAGGAGTTTCAATTTCAGCACAGAGCAAGTTGAGTAAACAGCTCATAAAGCTGCCTTCGCATTACGGGGCAAATTGCTCATCTCTGAATCACAGTTGCTCTTGGCTTCCCGTTCAGAACTCTTTCCACGAGTCCCACTGGCATTAATGGCACTCCATGAGCAGAACAAATAGCCAACCATTTCATACTGAGAGGAGAATTTCCCCCGCATGGTGGGTGTCCATCACACAAACCCACCTTGCACCGAGGGAGGCAAACAAGCCCCGGGAGCCCCCCATCCCCACCTCTCCATCCCCTCCTCTCTGCTCTGCTGCCTGTGGCCACCAGCACCGGGCAGGCAATCTGACATTTTTAACAGCTTTTATCTTTCCATAACCCTGGCTCCCAGCTGTTTCACGTTTCCCTGCACTTCTCTGCCGGGTTCACTCAAAAGACAACCCTGGCGTACTGAAATGCCAAAAGCAATCTCCAGCCCTGTAATATTCTGGCCTCCTAAAGACCCCATCCTGAGGAGAGGGCTGCTCTGAGAATGCAGTGAGACCCAGATGAATAGAGATGTCACTGCCCTTGGTGAGATCCTGTGCATTGAGCCAGACGAGGAGCCTCAGCACTCCTCAGCACGAGTCCAAAGCAGGTAGGCAAGAGAAGGCAGAAATGGCCTTGCCCCGGGTGAAATCACCCCCAGGGCTTCTGATCACCATGAAAATCTGGGTGCTGGGCAATGCATAAGGATCGTGGCACTGTAGTGTCTTTTTTCCCAGCTTTTGGGGGAAAATTTACTGACTGGGATTATCTATTTTTCCAAGTTTCATTTTTTCCTTTCCAAGCCATACAGTCCATCAGACTGGTGCTGGATGGAGTTTAAACACCCATAACCTTCAAGCACTCAACATTTTTTTTCCACAAGAAAAATATTCAAAGTATTTGTTTCATATCTTTTCTTTTTACTCCTTTCTCTTTCATTGAGTCCATTCCTCAAGACACATGTACTGGTATGCAATTCAGACTGGGCTCAAAGAGAAATATCTATATTTACAGAGTGATATTTCTCTGCCATGACTTCCAAAGTGTTTTTGAATCCTAAACTTTTCACAGTGTCTCAAGACCCCCAAAGAATATGGACCTGACCCTGGGATCTTTATCTCAAGAAGCTTTTCTCCTGAAACTGGTGTTTTTTCCACCAATAACAATAGCCAACCTGCTTTTTCTGAAAATAAATCAATTTATCGGAAAAATCTTCACCTAGAATCAGCTCCAGCCAGCACTGCCAGCTTTAGTCCCAGGTTTCCCCCCCAGAGTAGCTTCCTTCCCAAGCTGACCTCCAGGAATCACACAAATACAGCAGAAACAAGAGCCTGTATTTAAAGGATCATTCTGATTGGTACAGTTATATCCAATACTTGCAACATAAAACCTATAGGTTCAAAATTGAGAAGTCAGTTAAGAGACTTGGAAATTGCATGTACTGCTTTTTGATATAAATTTTTGAGAGTGTCACCCTCAATTTCTCTGTCTTTGTGGTAGAAATGTAGTTCATCTTTCTTCTGGTAGGAAGCCGAAAGCACTCTGTTTTCATTCCTGACTCATTTCAGCTCTTTTCTGTGTGGGTAAGGTTCATGTGGTTTGATGTCTGATAATGAAGATTTGGCACAGCTTTAAATGTAAGTAATTAGGGAATCCATTGACCATAACAAACAATGGACCAAAAAAAAAAAAAAACTGTTGTAAGGAAGGTACTTCCCAGTTACCCATTATAGCAATTTTTGCCTGTAACTATAATTCACAAATTTAATTCACTCAAAAAAACAAATACCTTTTTTTTTTTTTGCTTAAATATCCTAAATCAAGCATTAAATTACAGCTCTTTCAGGAATGAACCTCATCATTAGCTTTCTTATGTGAAAGAGAAAAAGAGTAACTCTTGAAAATCTGCATTTAAGGGGCAAGTGCAAGACATCAACACAATAAAATCCCCTGATGCAATTCACATTTCACATGCCTGTGTGCTTAAATATACATATATACACATGTGCTTTTATGGATGCATATTTCTATATTTTATATGTTTACACACACAAATATGTACTCACCCTAAGAAAAATAAACCTCCAATGATAATGTGATCCCCACTAGCCCAGCACTTCAATTATAAAGCAATCCTAGCACAAATCCAGAAAATGTCACTGTCACATGCTTCCTTTGTATGCTGTTGAAAATACCTCCAAACTTTGGAAATTAATCACACAGCAATGCCAATCTTTTAAGCCAGGCATCTATGAACCAACCTCTTCCCTACTGAATGAATTACATTGAAATCATATAATTGCAGGCTGCCATTCAGTCACCCTTAACAATAGGAGACTTTGAAAATTGGAAATTTTTTTCCCATCTGACTACCAACTTGCAAGCATGAAGCATATAGCAAAAGCTTGGTGCCTTTTAAATTACCTAAAATCTACATCCTTCAGACAAATGAACAGGGGGGAAAAAAAGGGTGCAATTTAAGGGCAAATCATTTTGTGTTAATCCTTGGGAACTCAAAGCATGAAGATAAAAGAAGAAAAAATGCAGGTTTCACTTTGCTCATTATGGGACATTGACTTTCACCTAATAGTATGCAATTAAAATTTCTTCATGAGATTTCCTTATTGAAATAAGAAAGATAGTGCCGTGCTGAATGTGGTGATAGATCTGGTATAAACGTGCTTCCTGGACAAACTGATTTATCATGTCTTATTCCAGCAGTACTTTCTTGCTTGCTCATTTCTCATCTTATTACTGTGAAGTTGTAATTAAAGAGGATCCTCCCACGGAGAAGAGCTCTCCTTCAGGACAAGCTAAATTATAAATGCACTGTTCTTTCTCTGAGAGCAATTTAAAGGGGCAGTCTGCTGCGGGAAAGATGCACATCTAATTCTTGGGGCTCCTGGCTCTGTAATTTTATGCAGGTCTCTTTCTGTTAGATACAGAATAAATTTGGTTTGCAAACTGGGTTTCCTGGACAAATATACCTCTGCAATTGACTATTTCAATTTAAATACAAAGACAATTCAATTAAAATGGTATTGAACCACTGCGCCTGATTTACTTCATAGATATTTCATGTATGATCACTCGTATAATACAGCAAAATATTTCAGAGGGCACTGAAAAACTATTTAAGAAATAGAGAGCCTGAAAAATTCTTCCTATTCTCCAGGAAAAACAGAACAACCTAACAACATTTGACCACAATCAACACTGACCATTATGAGATTAATTTGCCAGGAAGACACTACCATAAAAAACCACAAGCAGTAGGCATGAGATCAATTTGACAGCCTGATCCTCTACCAAATCCTCTACCAAATTCTCAGCTCTTCAAACACACAGACTTGCACCAATTAAAATAAAAATGAAGATAGAAAACATTATTTTTAGTTCTATATTTGAGCTCATAGCCTCATTGCAATAAAATATTTGTATTGCAAGCAACAGCAAAAATCCAGTTTTCTTCAAGGGAAGAGATTCCAAGGAGGGACACCCAGGGGTGCTGTTACTGAAGAAGGTTCTTGTGCCTTTGTATCTGAACACCTAAACCTACATACAGCAATACAGGGTACCCCCATTAGACTCATCCCCTCATTTTTGTTGTTCCCAATGTTGTTCGCTTTATAAGAATGTGAATAAGAATTATTCATATCACTTCACAGCAGCTCTTGAAGTAACTTCTGGTGGTTCCCTGAGGACGCTGGGAAGACAGAATCAGTGGATGAACTCCATAAAATGGGGCAAGGAGAGAGGAATGCACTGGAAAATGGGGGTGAGCTCTCTGAGCTTGGAATGCTCGTGCAAGAATGAGAATCCTCCCTTAGCTATGGAGTATGTATGTACCTTAATATTAAGCATTACTGTCATGGTATCCTGCCTTTAATGTCAAAGTAGGATCTAAAAGAATTCAGATCTCTTGGTAATGAAAATCCATCTGATACTCAAAAGGCTCACACAACAATGAAATAGCCTTTTACACTGTTACATCCTATAGCTTTATATTTCTCCTCGAGTCCATTAATTTAATTGCATCTCTGGATTTAATTTTAAAATATTTTATTGTAATCATAGGAGACAGCAATAATTTATTAATGTGCTCAGTAGCACTATGACACAGTAAGGGCAGCATTATATTTGCAGACATATAATTCCAGAGCTAATTTCATAAAAGTATGGGTGAACTTGATCCTTAAATTAAAACCATTGTCCTTTGCTAGAGAATTAAGACAGGCAATTCATCCTGTGTCATATCTACAATGTTTTAAATGTGATGCAAAGACCTGTGTAAAAGTGAGGTGTTTGCAGCAGCTGATATGACTATGAGGGTCTAGATTCCATGAGGAAGAAAAATGAAAGGACAGTGTTGTTCTTATAGACAGCGACATATTGTAACTGAGTATTTTTAGGCCCTTTTCAAAATATAAAACCTCAATTCTTATATGTAAAAATGCTAAGCAAAAATTATCTGAATTCAGCTTCAAAAACCAATACATGTTATGTCAGTAAATATTATTTCCTTGGCTTCTGTTTCTCCTTTTTACATGCTTTCTTTCCCATTTTGCCAAGAGAAGAGTCACAAATTCCTCCTGAGGGGAACAGGAGGGACAGACACCGATCCCTGCTCTGTGGTGACAGTGCCAGCACTGAGGGAACGGCCTGAAGCCGTGCCAGGGGAGGTTTGTGTGGGATATCAGGAAAAGGTTCTGCCCCAGAGGGTGGCTGGGCCCTGCCCAGGCTCCCCAGGGCCGTGGGCACAGCACCAGCCTGGCAGAGCTCAGGGGGTGTTGGGACAATGCTCTGGGCACAGGGGGTGACTCTGGGGATGGGGCTGTGCAGGGCCAGGGGCTGCACTGGATGATACTTTTGGTTCCCTTGCAACTCAGCATATTCTGTGATTCTGGAAGACACTTCAAAAGTCCTTTTCTATAAAATTTCCAACACATTTAGATACCACATAAAAGGTGAGGTCTATAAATAGTCACAAAATGGTCAGAAAAAAGAAACATAACCATTGACTCAATGTCACTTTTAGTCAAGTAAACATCCACAAGAAAATCTATTTTGAGACATATTCCCTCCTCTGATAAAAATCTCAGTTCTGTTTGAAATTATATAATGTATTGGTTGAAAAGAGCTTTTTTCTTATTAGATGTCTTAAAACAGAGAGTATAAATAAAGTTCATTAAAGTGACTTAAAACCTCAAATACTCTCACTCTGCTTTCCAAAGTGTCTAGGATCAGAACAGACCTACGTATCTGAATTAATAGATAATTTCTGGTGCAAACATTCTCTGAAGTTGCTTATTGCTTGCCAAGCTTTTAACAAGGAAGAATTTGTTTTATGGATGAATTATTACTTATTAACCTACAGCATGGCAGATGCAGCTGCAGTGGGCAGCACCTGGTCAGAGCCAAGCAGACAAGGAGCTGTGCTCCCACCAGCTTATGGAGCAAAGGGACAACCAGAGAACCTACAAGACCAAGCAGAAGTAAAGCCAGAAGTGCCCATTAGCTCTCAGTCACAGGACAGGTGGGGATTCAGACATTGCACATGAAGAATTACAATCTGGATGCACAGAATAAATAAAAGAGCATCCCTAACCAGCAGACTCCTCTCAGTCCCCACTCCCTTCTGTTCCTACCAGTTACTTTTGCTGGCTGACAAATCATCTCCCTGACACAATAAATTTGTTATGGAACATTATCTCAGGCTGAGGAAGGTCAGGATGTGCTAAAGGTCATGTATGTATTAACCCACTACATGAGAGTCCCCACCCCTAGTTTAGAACACAGTCTTAAATTATAAACTATTGAACTGGCTATAACAGATCCCTCATAAACAGCCTCATTTACCTGACACAGCCTGAACACCTTGCTCCAGCCTGTGTCCTGTCACACCAAGGTATTATTAAAGACAAAATCCATGTTGTTAAACACTGGGCTTGTGGAGTTAAAGTCCCAAAGACAAGGGAAATGAGGACAGTCTGATTCCAGCACCAGCTAAATTTGGGTGCAGAGCACACATTAGATCAGGGTCGGGTCTGAGAGAACCCAGTGGAGGCCATGGCTACTGGAGTCTGCACTTGACTCCAAAATTACATCAGCACCTTCAGAGGTTGTATGCATATTGTATATTTTATGTTTTCTGCCAGAAACATGATCATGGAGCTTTGATGCTGATTCATCGCTTCTTAATCTAGGGGAAGAAAAGGAGGAAGGAAAGAGGGGTCATCTTATTAACATCTCTATATATTACCATTTACTTGCAATTTCCAACTAACTGTGAGATTTGGGACAGGAGATCAGGAATCAAAGGCCAGTAAAAGGATCTGGCTGCAAACAGCATTTTTGAGTCACTTTCCTTGACAGAAAACCATTCTCTGGCAATTGTGAGAAAGGGAAATGCTGGCTTAGTGCAGAGAGCAAACACAGAAATCTTTTAAAGACACAGATATCTTGTATCTCTGCCTTCAGTGAGCTGTTTCTCCTTTTTATTCTCATTTTCACTCTCCGTCTGTCTTCATTAGTCTGCTGGCACTCTGCTAGGATTAGTGAGCTAGTTTCCATGGTTTCTTATTTTCACTTTCTATCTTTCTTTGCTTAACTCATTAAATTGCTCATTACTTCACTGCACTTTACAGGAGACATATTTATTGTATTAGTTACACAATGGCCAGATTAGTAAGTGATAGGCAGTTTGCTATTTGAAAGAACATATTCTAATAGCAGAAAGGAAATTCAGGAGACACAGATATTATCTACTAGTTGTAACATAACTGGGATAGCTAGTAACTGCTAAATGTTTACGCTTTCTCACTGGAAATATGCTACATGATTATAAAATAGTGGCACAGCACCCACACTGCTCCTGCTCCCGGGTAAAGGGAAGCCACAAGCACAGCTCTCAGGACCAACACCATCTTTGCCTTTTCCTCTTTCCTTCCATGACAAATTGCATGATAAAGATGCCCAGACAATGGCTTTTCCCAAGTTTGGGAGGAGCATACATGAGCCTCCCTCTGACTGCTGGGGAGGAGAGCAGCAGGGACAACAGGGAGGAACCAAGGCATCATCCTGGCCAAAGGAACTCCCTGGCATGAAAACTGAGCTCAAACTCAAGAGTTTTGGCACCATTTCTCAGATTTCCACCATACCTGTGGCAATTGTGTTACAAGGAAATTGATTCTGAATCATTTCTCATACTCATGTCCTGGTAAAATTCTTGAGTAAATTGACTTTTCACTTCAACGGGAGCACAGTGGGGCTCGCTGAGATCACTCTGTCAGGCCTGTATTCAAAGTTTCCAGTTCAAATTCAGTTTTCCGTGGTTGTCCTCCAGATTTCTTTATTTGTTTGATTTTCTGATTGTGCCAACTTCAACACCCACTTCTCTGCCAATTCACCTTCACTGTCTATTCTTCATTTTTTTAATAAACCCCACCTCCTCATCCTCCCCATTCAAGTACAGTCCATTTCCCTCTCTGGTGAAGTCACCATGGGTGCAGAACAAGACACTGCACCTTGCACCTCTCACTTTGTGATCTGATCTTTGCACAGTTAAATCTGACCCAGTTGATGCAATTATGCTGAAGTTTCTCAGATGCTGAATGTAATCATCCATGCTCTGTCTCTTTAGCTTGACAGGCCTCCAAGACAGAATTCCTTTCAGCTGAATTAAGATCTTTCCTGCAGTTAGTGAATAGTATATACAGGGGTTCATGCCACTCATTCATCTTCTCTGGGAGTTCATTTATCACTTGAAGGTAATCTACTGTGGAGAATTTTGATCAAGAGGATGCCTGAATTTTTTTCTTTCTTTTTTTTTTTTTGATGGTTTAAAGAAAATCCATTCATTTTTAAAAGATTACCTTGGTCCCTTGGCCAAAATCTGTAGACATAAAGGGCTCATCAGGATTTATGAAATGTAGCTTTCCTTTTTATCTGAGTTGTATGGAAATGAGATTTCCTTTTTCTCCACTAAACCCTGTGAATGCTTTTATTTTTGGGATGTGAACAGGAGCAATTCCCTTTCACCATCCTTTAATGGCAGCCTTCTGCTGCCTGCTTTACCATTTCATTTTCTACATTCTGGCATAGGAAACACTAATGTTTGCTAAGTTTGTCAGCAGGGCTTTTCCACAGTAAACTTTATCTTGAATTCCTACTGATAACAGTTTTGCTCTTCAAAGTATATCAAATCTGTCCAAGATTGCTGTTCTATCATTGCCCTCGATAGGGAATATCATCTTTTGTCATCAATAAGAACTTGCTTTCTGATATTTTTATATCCTGGAAGGCCTTTAAAAACTGTCCCAGGTTTAAGAATGCTCTATCTTTGAATGTTTTGTAGTTCCTCAATTGAATTAATTATCTTTAAAAATGTTCGTGATGCAATACAGTGAAACAAAAAATATATCTCCTCAAACTTCAAAAAAGAAATATATAAGGGAACAGCAGAATAGCTCAAGTAAGTGAGACAGATATGAAAAAGACATTATTAAAGTTGAAAAGCACCAAGAGTGACCCATTTATTTCTCAATGCTGTTTGCAAAACACATACGCTGCAATTCTGTATATGTATGTTGTTTCTTAAAAGATAAATGCTGCATAAAAATCTCATGTTCAGCCTCCACAAGAAGCTGACTATCCCTGAATCACGAGCCCGCTGGAAAAGGGAAGACAGAAGAGCAGGGTTTGATGATAAAGGGAAGAGGAATGTGCTACTTGCAGGCAGGGCTGGTGATGGAGAACCCCTAACACTCATCAGGCAAAGCCCTGCTCCAAGAAATGCTGCTGGGAGTTTTGCAAGGTGGAACTGGTTGTTGCAGTTCCTGATATGGTGAACATGGATTTTTTTTATCATTGTGACTGGAATTGCCATCCCTCTTAGAGCTTCTTAGCAAAACCAAAATCTGCAAAGGCACATTTTCCTTTTTAACATCTGCATCTAAAAAATTCTCTTGCATTTCAGTAAGTTTTCTTCCCTTAATTTATGAACAGTAAAATACATGGGTAACCAAGGGAATACTTTTCCCTCTTACAAAAAAAAAAAGACAAAAATCAAATATTAATTCTGTTTCTGTGTTAAAAAATAAGACTTTTAAAATGCAACATTATTTTCTCCAGAAACCTATAAAATAGAATGCCTGAAATACTTTTAAAATGGTTTAATCTTTCTTAAATTGTATTAAAACTATGTATTTAATTATAGAAAAATAAAATAATCTAGTTTCAAAACTCTACTCCTGCTTACTTTGTCTTTCATCCGTATGTCTTTGGCACCTGATGGTACCAAATTTCATTCTCTCTAGGGTATGACCACTGGTCAATCCTTCCATCAGTTCTGTCAAGCAGGGAGACCGTGTTTCATCTTTGAAGCTGTAACACCACCAGAGAGAGCCTGGCCTCAGCTGGAATCTGGCAGAATACACCTTCTGCAATGGGGAGTAATGTCAGGGGGTGTTCAGCCTGAAAACAGCTTATGTACTCATTCAGAAGTTGTTTCCCCAGGTGGGGGAATACTGACACGTGTACTCTGCCTAAAAATTAAAGCACTGAAAATATCAAAACTCTATCACATTCAATCCAAAAAAAAGCAAATGGCCAGCTCCCATTAATCGTTTTTGAATTACACACTACGAGCAGAAAGCACAGCTCTGTGGCTCTTCTGGCACTACCTTTGAAGGGCAGACATATCTCAGCCAATAACATTTTCATATTTTTATGAAGTTGACAACTAAAAAAAATGGTCCTGCAAGCCCTGGGGTGCAGCACTGGCTCAAATGTGTTGCTGGACTGGAGCCAGTGTTTAGCATGCGACACAATCAACTTCTTGAGACTTTTACACTCATCTGTTGGACAGCATTTTTATTCTGTGGCTACTCTTATTTGTTTTAACAAAGATACTGTGCTAATAAAGTTATCAGAGCTTTGCTTTTACTCATTAACCAAAGCATTCATTTGCACATCATGGGCACGTCCGTGTGTCTATAGATCACTGTGTGAAAATGTAGTAATTATAAAATTAGGGATTCTATGCCATTCTATGCTTTTATTATTTTAAAATCTCTGATGGAACTGGTACAAAGTGCAGAAATTCCATCCCTCTTTCATCAGTAGCTGAACCTGCAAAGTGAGAAAGTATGCAAAAAAGGCCTAATAACTCACCATATTCCCCAGCCCTGCTGCTATTAAAAATAACTCCACATTTTGTTATATAGTATTACTTAAATAAGTCATTGATACTAATGTCCTAACCTCTTTAACCTAAAGGATATTTTCTTTGCTGCATTGCAATGCTCTAAATTGTGTGAAATTACCTCTGCTTTTTTAGAAAGACTTAGTAAGGAATAAGCAGGAGCAATTAGAATAGGAACAGAAACATTAAGCGTTAAGTAAAAGCAAAAGCATTAGCTTGCAAGGGACCTGCTTATTGCCTGTAGAAGACAAGATTATTGTATTCTTTGTTTAACACGCAGGCAGCAGAATGCAGGACCTGCTGGTACTTTTTATGGCAATCTGCAGTGATATATCAGCTGAGGCTCTATAAATACCAGTAAAAAACTATAATTGCACTCCAGAGCAAACAAACTTCTTCCAAGCATTGCAATCTGAATGCATCATACCCAAGCGAGTGCAGAAAGGGCTCAATGAATCAAGCTGTCCTAGACTCTAACTGGAAAGGTGTAATCTGCTTGAAAGAAGCACCAAGGGAACAGAAATACTATCAGTTTCAATGACAATAGCTATCTGGTTTATTTAGCAGTCCCTCTCTCTGGCCCAGCTCCCTGCATCCAAGATACCCTGGTGCCTTCTGCTGTCTTCTTGTCCAGGCTTGCACAGAGCCTGAAACACACCAGAAACCAGGGGCTCCATCCTGACACAGCACAAACCAGGGGCTCCATCCTGACCCACCAGAAACCAGGGGCTCCATCCTGACCCACCAGAAACCAGGGGCTCCGTCCTGACCCACCAGAAACCAGGGGCTCCATCCTGACACAGCACAAACCAGGGGCTCCATCCTGACCCACCAGAAACCAGGGGCTCCATCCTGACACACCAGAAACCAGGGGCTCCATCCTGACCCACCAGAAACCAGGGGCTCCATCCTGACACACCAGAAACCAGGGGCTCCGTCCTGACCCACCAGAAACCAGGGGCTCCATCCTGACACAGCAGAAACCAGGGGCTCCATCCTGACACAGCAGAAACCAGGGGCTCCATCCTGACACAGCACAAACCAGGGGCTCCATCCTGACACAGCACAAACCAGGGGCTCCGTCCTGACCCACCAGAAACCAGGGGCTCCATCCTGACACAGCAGAAACCAGCGGCTCCATCCTGACACAGCACAAACCAGGGGCTCCATCCTGACCCACCAGAAACCAGGGGCTCCATCCTGACCCAGCAGCTTGGGAGCTTGGCCTGGGTAATCATTCTGTGGTGGCGAAGGAAGGGACTGGAATTCAGCTGTACTTATCAGGTACATGAGATAGGCCAATGCAACCAGGAGGAATTCAGTCTCCCAAACCTTTTCTGCACGGGCAAGTGCCTCATCACATGTGGTACCATGCAGACATGTGTGGCCTGAAGAGGTGATGTGACTTTCTCAGTGAGAAAGAACAGGCATTCAGTTCCAGTCTGACATGAGCAGCAAGAGCTATATGGTAAATCTGGATGCAAGGAGATTTTGCCTTCATTCCTGACGTAATTCAGTCTGTTAAAACTCCTGCAGTCTTCAGTGAAATAAAGATGGAGCAATTAAATTCTCAGATTTGATTACTTATTTAAACCACAAAGAAAAAATGAAGTTGTTAAAATAAACTATACAGAGTTTTCTTCCTTTTTTCTTCCATTTTGAGAAATATTTCTACAGTTCTACTTCTTGATAGTCAATTCATTTATACAGTTATAATCAAAACCTACTTCATTTACAATACCTGTTTGATATCTAATCTATTCAATACAGTAGCAAGTTATAGATGTGCTGTTTCATATCTGTAAGATAAAACAAATGTTAGTCACCTAAAACATCTAACATATAAAAAAATACAAAGGCATAATGATGTTATCTTGTTATTACTATATATATGCAAACATTCTGTAGACGTTTCAGGCAGGAATAATAAGAGATCCTCAGAAGATAGGAGCAAGGAACCAGCAGGCTTTAGCCCAACCTACAGCCCAGACTAAACTCCTATGGAGGAGTTCAATCAAATTTACACCACTCCAGAGTATTACTTCCAACACTTTTTAAAATCACCCCAACACAAATAATACACAACTATTACGACAGGATTACTATTACTCACTGCAAGAAAAACGTAATTTACTGCAGTTCTTGTTTAGTCATGGTTTTCCTGGAATTATCTGCTCATGTTAAGATTGATTTGGCTAGTCTATATCAGTCAGACTGCAAAAGCAAAAAATCTGCCACAGAATGTATTAACCCAGCAATGACCAGGGAACTTTTCACTGTAACACATGAAGGAAAAATCCTGGGATCATACTAAATATTTAAAGACAGCTCTGGTAGCTCATGTAAATGTGTGAGCAAACCAGAAAGATTTTAAAGGTACCAAAAAATAATCTAGGATGGTTGAAGGCAGAGAAATTGTTAATAATAGCAAGATATTCTTTAACAATTTGGTTGAATGAGGCTCTGAGCAACCTGGCCTAGGGGAAGGCGTGCCTGACCATGGCAGTGGGGGGTTGGAACAAAATGACCTTTAAGTCCCTTCCAGCCTAAATCATTTTAGGATTCTACTGAGCAGCTCACAGCCTTAGACTGTGTCCTGTGGAGCTTTCTCTGCGCTCATGTTCAAGCCAGTGCTGGTACTGCAGGGCTGGTGTTTGGCACACTCAGCCCAGCAGAAAACCCTCACTCCTTTCCCCTCCTTTGGCTCCTTCATCTTCTACAGCCCATAAAATCAGTGGGACAAAAGCACGGAGATGGTCCAACCCCTTCTCTGCCTTCAGGAAGGGAGAGTTTGTGCAAGGGACATTTGCAGTGACTCAGATGGCACTTGGTCCATCTGACCTAATGGTACCAGTGTCTTTCCATTAGTTACATCGAAGTGGCATCATTTGTTAAGCTGGTGTGAATGTATGACACCGGCCTATCGGTCCCCTTAAAAATACATATGAGTAGGCAGAGATAAAGGGGAAAAGAGAAAGAGAAATCTTGAGAGCGAAGGAGAGGCACTATTAAACACTTTGTACTTATCTTGCTAAGGAAAAGCTTTGTTCCAGGGGGGAAAAACTCTCTCTTTGAAGCTATCCAAACAGTAAACAGCCCATTTTTTAAACAGTGGCGTATCTACAGCAATGCGTGCATCAGAGGACTGGCATGAAGAAAGTATTTTTTCTTAGAGATAAAACAGCAGAAAGGGTCTCTTGCACTGGTGATAATTTGGATCTTCTGTTTTACTTGGATTTTCAGAGCAAATCCAGAAAAAGTCCAATAATCCCTTAAATACATATATACTGAGAAGTGTTAAGTGTGCTGATTCATTGCTTCTTGCAACATGTTCCTCTCCAGAGAGAAATAAAAAAGGTTTTGAAGCCTTCCCATCATATTTGTGCTCTCTGTTTCAAGGGACATCAGGGCTCTTATGCATTACCGTTGTCTGGACAGATGTTTTGGTGTTACAGTCCAAAATGAGGATGGTTTCTACAGCCCAGCCGCACACAAATGCTTGAGCTCTCAGCAATGCAACCACGTGCTGAGCTGGCAAGTGGCACAAGGGATAAGGAGAGATTCATTCCTTAAAGATTCTAAAGATCCATACCCTAAAGGTCTTAACTAAGTTTATTAGCGAACTTTTTCTCTCTATGGGGAGCTCTCCTGCACCATTTAATTAAAAATCTCTTGCCCACAAGGGTAGAGATGGGTTCTGGGCCTGTTTTCATTTCTGGGGACTCAAGCCCCCAGTGCTGCCTTTTTCTTTAACGGGAGAAAGGCAAAGGCAGATACAAGACTCAAGGGGGCAGAGGATGAGGAGCAAAGGGGAACACGGCTGCAGTTTCATATTGAACCTCTCCTCAAAGACAAGGAACTCAGCTGAGCTCTTTCCCAAGCAGAGGTGAAAGATCTAATTATCCCTTCAAAACTTAGAAACACCTTCTGGCCTTCAGCTGGGTGAAAATAGTTCTGCTGACAAGAATTCATAATTTGGGAGTGTGTTAAAAAACAACCTGTATTACACAGTGATGCCATCCCAGACGTTCAAGCTTCCGCAGAGCGGGTAGCTGCCATATTAAATTATTTCTTCTAGTTTTGTAATTTAAATGGAGAGATCAACATTACAGCCTTGGCAAGCAATGGAAGTGAAAATAGACACTGTAAAAAACATCACGATTTTGCTTCTCATGCAGCAACCACCCATTGATAAAAGATGCATGTGTTTCTCTCCTTCACAGGCTCACTAGTAAATAATCATCAATTTACACATTCTAGCACAATACCTCTGCCTACAAATTGCTTCTTCAAAGACTTCCTTTTCCCCTGGAAGCACCACTTCTACGTGTGTTGAAATTACATCTTATTCTTTTCTTTGAAAGATCTCTCACTGCACAGCCAAATAAAGAGAGATCATTTGCATAATTCTTCTTTTTAAATTACTTCAGGTTGATACACGTTCTTTAGTGAATTGTTATTCAGCAGGACACGGCCAGATGCAGATAAAGTGCTATAGAAGGTGGAAGTTAACATCCTCAAATCTGATCAAATAGCATTTCAGTTTTAAACTGATACTGTAAATCACAGGGGATTACAAAGCTCTAGCTTGATTCAGCAGTTGAAACAGACTTAATATCAGAGCATCCTTTAGTTCAACAAAAGATTCTGCTCTGAGCCATTCTCAGACTTGTAGCAAGCACAGATTATCATTCCAGCAGACCCCCAGAGCCAAACAGATTATTTCCCTGAGTGGGCCTGATCTCTGACTATATGCTGACTATAAAATACTTGTATTTCATATAAAATTATTATATGATTGCATATACATTACATGTATAAAAGCAATAATAATTAAATAGTTGCTTTATAAGGCTATTTTCAGCTTCTTTGATTGCATCAAACTTTTTAATAACGTCATAACTCAAAATGTTCTCATTTCCCTTTAAAAGTCTACAGATCTGTTGTTTTCATTGTTGATATTGAAAGCAAACTTCCATAGGATTTTCACGAACCTTCACAAGACTTGTGCAAAGCCTTGATTCTGTTTATCAAAAAATGTGAAGGCACCCAAAATCCCACATTGCAGTGGCCACATCTAGAAAAACATTTACCATTTGTGCTCACATTAATATCAAACCTAAATACCACAGTCTGAAAACAAGCATGGTCTTAATCTCTTTGCTTATCTTCTACCAAAATTCTCAGGGCAAGCACACAAGAATAATCTATCAAGGGCCATTGCTTGGTACTGCAAAAACAATTTTGGAGTAGGCGTAGTCCAGAGCAATCTTTCACTGTTAATAAAAGAGCTGAGGCTACCAAAACAGTCTTATCTCTGGTCCAACAGTACTTGGACCAAAGGGAAAAAATCCCCAGTGTTCATTTTCCTCAAATCCATATTTATTCACACACACACACATCCATATCCTGAAAAAGCATATGGTAAGGACTGTGCAATGTCATATATTTGGAGTGTAAAACATGCAACATGAGTGTTCTGTCAGGGATTTTGCACAGAGTTTTGAGGTTTTCAGATATTTGGATCTCTTCTCTCTTTACCTTCTCTCTCTTCTGGTCTCAGCCTGCAGTGGAGCCAAAGCACAGCAGGCAGCTTTGCCCTGATGCCATCAGAAAATGGGCAGCAAGGGCTGGTGGGTGTAAATTAGGATGGTTCTGTGGGGTGAAAGGAATATTTCTTCACAGGAAGAAAGGAATATTTCTTCAGCATTAGGGGGTCTTGATGCAGTTCTTATGTGAAGGGCAGAATCACAAATATAAGGGTTTGGCCATGGTGCCCTGGTTTGTTCCCACAGGACTCGGGCAGCTTTCCTTCAAACTTTGGATAAACTGATGGCAATTTGACTCCCAGAATCAGGTAGGAGGAGGTACATTGTGGTCAATAATGCAGGGCTGTTCCTTTGGCTCATACACTGGAAACATTTGAAAGTTTATGAATACTTCTGTCTGAACTGGTACAACCCACAATAAAAATCATGTATTTTTCACATAGCTCCAGACTAAACTCAGCAGCTGGGCCCACAGTATCTCTGGGCTGTCTTTCCCTCTCCCAAAAAAATCACCACCACTTTTCAGCTAGCAAACATCTCCTGGGCAAAGCTTGACTCTGGGCCCACCACCCAATGTCACACCTGCCCACCTGTACTGTTTTTCATTTTCTCTGCTCCTCCTTTAGAATTCTCTTTGCCCACTAAGAAGCACACTTGCCACAATGCAGGCCCACTGAAAAGTCTCAATGAGTCAAGAATGTTTCATGGCAGTATCAGGAGTAATAATTAACACTATGAAAACAAAACTTAACTGCTAATTCCCTCTTAGGAGACTTAACAAATAAGATTAATCTAGAGCATAACTAAGTATATTTTAACACAGTTCTTTACAATAGGGGTTCAATTACCCACAGCTGATTTTTTTCACTCTAGTCATAGATTTAATATCATACTAATGAGTCAGTGAAGAGCAAACTGATGAGCAGTTTCATTCAGACTAGAGCTGTTAAGAATATTTGCAATTAAACATTCTTTCTTCTGGAATACATTTTTGTCAGAATGTAAAGCCTTGCAGTTAAATATTGATTGCAAGAATTTATCAAGAAAAATGTTTCATGAATCAGGTTGGATTCTCCAAACACCTCAGGGAAGAAACAAAAAAAAACAAACCAGTTTTTGAGCAAACTCAAAAATCTGCTCTTTTGAGTGCAGATCTGGTATTTTAACATTGCTGTTTTAGAAAATAAGTTTGAAGAACTGTGATTTCTTTCATCACAAACCGGAAAATACTTCCCAGAACTTCTGTGGAAATGGAGTTCTTTGATCAGCTCTAACACTGACTTTGTACTTTAAATATCTGGGAAATAAATACTGTCATAGACAAAGAATTTTGGCAGGTTATTTTACCATTCCCTGGACATCTGAGTGGGGAAAATAAAAGGCAGCAAATATTAAGTGATATCTGGTTGAATGTTTAAGTTGTATTAATTGCATCTGTTAAATGGACTATGCTGTTTATAGACAAATGTTGATTTACTTTTGTGTCTTCATCAATAGTTTTGATCTTGTATTGATAACCTGGTTCCAGCTATATTGCTCCTCTATTAGAATGAAATACTGCTAAGTTTAATAGTAGTCTTGCTACTTGAAAAAGTTTCAGGCAGTTCAAGGAAAAGTTGGCTTAGACAACACAGAAAATGGGAAAATAACAGCACCAAGAAAAAGTTAGAAGATAATACAAACCTTAAGAAATACTGAGAAATTAAAAATCAATGTGCATAATGCAATCAAAATCTATATTTAGAAGACAGTTACAGATAAAGTTTTTAGCTGCCAAGTAAAATTCTTACTTTCTATCAAAAAATATTTTTAAAAACAGCCCAGTATGGGCTCAGTATGGCTGTGTAGAGGCTCAGAAATTCTCTGAAGTTTCTATCTCCAATAGAAGTTTCCATTTCTGAATAAATATGGACTCCAGATTCTGGTTTATGCACCTATACAATTTATTTGATTATCCAGGATCTTACAGTGATCTCAGAAGACTCAACATTAAACATTACTGACTCTGCTGCTGACAAAAATGCTTTTGCATTTTTGAGTCTAGTCAAGCATCAAGAAACATTCTTCTAGAAACAAGGCAAACAAGGAATCAGAAGACAGCTGTGGTGTTATGCAGAAGATTCCAGTTTAGATTTTTATGCTTTTACTAGAAATGGACCTCTGCAGTTAAGGGCCTGACCCAACACAAACTGTGCTCGGAAGTTTTCACTGATTCCTGCATTCTCTGGACCAGAAAAACTCATTGCAGCAGAAGAGCTCTTTCTCACGTGAGAAATCCAAAATAAACCTCTCCATGCCTGGAAATGTGCAGTGGCCCCAGGGATGTGCAGTGGCACCTCTGCCTCCTCCGTGAGCTCCAGGTGCTTCAGAGCACGGAGGGCTCACAGACTTCATTGTGCTGCTCCTTCTCACAGACAGCTCTGGGGAGAGAGTCACACCACCAACTGCACAGCCAGCCATCCTCCGAGAAACCAGCCTGAAACACCCCGGACATCAGGAAGAGTCAAATAACAATCTGTTTTACCCCAGCATGACACTCAGTGATGCAGGTGGATTTCTCCCCCCTGTTTTATAGCTTCATTTTATGCCAAGTTAAAGACAGATCTCACCTCCAGTTTATGCTCAGTTTCCTTCCTCTTCTTTCTGGAACCAATGTTTACATAACATGAAAACTGTTAAATCATAACAGAGCACCAAAACCACATAGCCTCTGAATAAACCAGTCTTGTTCTAGGACCATCTTCCTCCTACTGCTTTTTGTCCAGTGAGTCACTGGCCAAGTGCTGAGACTCAACCAATTCCTAAGTGGCATTAGAGGGACATTTCTGAAACCTTCTTTTAGCAGAATCTTTAAGCACATTCATTTTTAAAAGGGTACTTCACAAGATCCCCTCTTCCTGAAACTGAAGCTTCAAAAAATCAAATATGATAAATAAAATAAATGAAAAGGTGCAGAGTGTGGGGGAGTTCCCTGTATTTTTTTTTTAAGGAAAAAAAAGGGAATTTGAAGGCTGCAGTGTAGGGAAAGTGTTGTTTATAGCAAACTGTGATATGGAAAGAAAATTGGCCAGGTGAAAGCATATGATTGTGTTACAGCAAACGCCAGCTAAATTAATATCTGGCACCAAATAAATCTCTTAATAAAATTACTGCACTCTCATACTCTACACACTCTGCATATGTAATAAAACTCTTTAAAATGAATAGCTGATAAGAAAATGAACCTGTTCAGGGAATGAATAAACACACTTTCGCATATACACACAGAAACAGCAAATGGTGAAACATACTCATAGTGATTATCAGACTGTTAAAATAATAACCCTGTGAAACAAATAAATCTGCCCCGCAGCAAATTATGTCTCTGCTGTACTTATGGTGAAACCTTCTACAAACACCTGATAAAGGAATAAACCTTTTAAAGGAATAAATTGACTGTACAGTAAGGTTATCCGCAGATTTACACTGGACTGCAGTGATAAACCTTCTTTTTCATTAGTCCAATAGATCATAGGATATACAGTACTTACAAATGTTTCAGCATTAAATATCAGCTGGAAAGTTCTGCTGTATGTATGCATTTGAGGGCAGGGGGTCAATAAATAGACTGAATGTTGCTTCACAAAGTATCTGCCAGTGTGCATTAGCAGAATACCTGATGGAGAGATGAGCTGGCTGTAAAGCATCCCCTGCACACCCAAACCTCCAGCCCACAAACACCAACAGGCAGCCCGGGGCTCAGCAGGGCTAAAAATCACAGGGGTTATTTAAATGCTTAACACCGTGCAGAAATAATTTTTAAAAAGAAATAAATTTAAATAAACATTTCTGCTGGTGGGTTTTAACATTTCTGTATATGTCTGGCCCAAGAAATGGGTAGAGCCAATGGCAGAGACCTGCCACACACAGCTAGGTTCAATCAGTTCTTTAAAACACACACCAAAAAAAGGTAAAAACCACATGTTTAAATTCCTAGGGAGCAAAGGCCAATCAGCTCCCAGCCTCCTAGATCAGGCTGTTGGCTCAGCTCAAGCCCTGAGCTGAAAGAAGGTGAAGAAAAGGAATAAGAAAGAATGAGAAAACTTCTGTGTTCTTGCCACTCTTCCAGAAAAGGGGAGGGACAAGCAAGTAATGTGGAGAACAACTAAGATGAAATGTGATGTTGAAATGAATAAGTAAGTTCATTATATTCTACAACATGATAAGACTTTGCAGGCCTGATTACAACATTAAGGGACGGTGCTGCAATATTATAAATTACAGGGTGAAGCACTCCTGTTTCTGTCTCTATATTTCTAAGGTGGGAGAAGTTAATTATTTTTATAGGTCTAGATATTGCAAGGATGAGGATATCAGAATATCTTGTCATCAGCTCTAAAGACAGTAGTGAAGAAGAGGAGGAGGGGAAGGGGGAACCACCCCATTTAAAGAAAATTATTTTAAAAATACTAAAAATGATATATAGATTTTTTTACCTACATCCATCATTTTTACATGCCTAGGTACTTCCTGCCTTGTCTCCATAAACCATCAGTCTGTTATTTTTCACGAGGCTAAGAGTAAATGGCCAAAACTTAAGACTTGGAAATAAAAATAAATAAATAAATAAATAAATAAAATATATAAATAAAATCAACATGAGCGAAAAGGTTAATGGGAATTTGTATGATTTTATTATTATTAAGGAACACAGGGAGAAGAACAGCATTTCTAGCACTCTAAGTGGCCTGTGGTACAATCAGTAACCCTGAAGTATATTCAGCAATCTTCTTTTTTTTTTTTCAATTGCCCACCGCAGCCTATATTACAAATACATAAATCATAATGTTTCAACAAAAGCAAAATTTAATTTTCTCCTTTCAGCTGTTATCTGGGCCGGGTGGTATATGGCAGGCTGTGGCCAAGTCATTTATTACACTTGCTGAATGGATAATGGCAGGGAGAGTCTATTATACCCAGCTTTGTTAGGGCTCTGAATGTGCTACTGAAACCTGTGGCAGTCTAAATCTCTTTACATCTGTAATAGATACACAGCACTCTATTATTTCATGCCAAAGCAAAATTAAATAGTTGTGGGGAGGGGGAAGGGGCGGCAGCGGGGCTGGGGGGAGCAGAGGGGCTCTGGGGATGGCGCAGGGCCTTTGCTGGGAGCCCGTGGGAGGGAATGGGCTCCTCTCGTCCCACAGACACATTGTGGGTTTGCCTGTGGGAGGGAATGGGCTCCTGCTCGCCTCAGACACACTTTGGGTTTGCCTGTGGGAGGGAATGGGCTCCTCTCGTCCCACAGACACATTGTGGGTTTGCCTGTGGGAGGGAATGGGCTCCTCTCGTCCCACAGACACATTGTGGGTTTGCCTGTGGGAGGGAATGGGCTCCTGCTCATCTCAGACACACTTTGGGTTTGCCTGTGGGAGGGAATGGGCTCCTCTCGTCCCACAGACACACTTTGGGTTTGCCTGTGGGAGGGAATGGGCTCCTGCTCGCCTCAGACACACTTTGGGTTTGCCTGTGGGAGGGAATGGGCTCCTGCTCGCCTCAGACACACTTTGGGTTTGCCTGTGACAGGCTCTGGGCTCCTGCTCATCTCAGACACACTTTGGGTTTGCCTGTGGGAGGGAATGGGCTCCTGCTCGCCTCAGACACACTTTGGGTTTGCCTGTGGGAGGGAATGGGCTCCTCTCGTCCCACAGACACATTGTGGGTTTGCCTGTGGGAGGGAATGGGCTCCTGCTCGCCTCAGACACACTTTGGGTTTGCCTGTGACAGGCTCTGGGCTCCTGCTCATCTCAGACACACTTTGGGTTTGCCTGTGGGAGGGAATGGGCTCCTGCTCGTCCCACAGACACATTTTGGGTTTCCTTTTCCAGAAGCCAGTCTGAAATGGGCACTGCCTCCGTGCTCAGCTCATGCAGGGAGAGGACCTCTTACAGGGGGCATTCTGCAGGATAATGACATCCCTCTCCTGCCCAGCCATGGTGCAGCCCAAAAAATCTCTTGTGCCCGTGTTCCTCCCTCCCTGGGGCATCCATTTGTCCTTGGCATCCAGTTTGTGGGCAGCACCTGCTCTACCAGCTTTAGCCTGGCGCCCTGTGCAAGACAGGGCTGTGGAGGGAGCTTGCCCTGAAGCTGGTGGCCACAGCAGTGCTCCCAGCTCGGGGCTGCAGCAGGGACTCCTTCCTTTCCTCATGTGCCAGCACTGGCTCAGGAAAGCACTGCCATCCCCTTTCCTGCCCCTGCCACCAGAGATTACCAAGAGGCAGCAGGCAGCCTCTCATCTCTTCTTGTAGCTCCTTCACTAGGGGCTTGTCTGACAGCCTGCCCCCAGCCCAGGAGACCTGCAACAGCACCCAGAGCCCTGAAACAATACTCATCAGAAAAAAAAATATTTTTCTGCTAATTCTGAAAATAGAAAACCCTAGATTTCTAGACAAGTTATTATGAAAAATTGAGTTTTGTCCTTGGAGGGTTTGTTTGTTGCAAATTCTATGGGCAAATGCATCAGCAGACATGGTTTATGTGCAAACCAAGGTTCCCACAGCCTGCTCTGGTCACAAATCTGTGTTTGGTTTGAGGACAAGCCCAGCCTGCAAAGCAGCCCCCAGGCAGAGGTACAGGTACCAGCACACTGCTCCCCACCAGCACAAACACACAGCAGGAGCCTGCAGCAGCTCTCCAGCTCAGGAACCTCTCACATGGGATTTGCCTGGCTGCCCAGCTCAGGAGGAGTAGATTACAAAGAGGAAGGGCTGATTCTCCAGAGCAGGAAGGTGCTTGCTTGGTTACTAGACCTGCTGTCTTCCTGGCAACAGAAACCATTAGATATCAGAGGGCAGAAGGCAGAGCCTTGTGTGACAGTGTCTGTAAATAGCCGTTCCAGGGTGTTTGTGGCAACAACACTTTCTTGCACTATTCCTGTTCTGTCCGGGACCACGCTCTCTATATGCACTTAGTGGAGACAGGATTGCATCCTTCCCACAGTGCCTCCACCCAACATCTGCAGAAAGAGGGACAAAGCAGCCCAGTGGGGCTCCAGCAGTTCCCACAACACCAGATGGGTGGGACTTTGGGAAATGCAGTCCCTGAGTTGTATTTGAGGTATAGAATCTTGTTATCATGCAATGGTTTGGGCTGCCCTGGAGAACATCAGCTGTCCAAGAAGACTTTGCACACATGGAGAAGGTGGCACATGACTGACTGGGTTAATCATGTGGTTGCATTTCCCTCTGGTGGCTGAGATCAGTGGCTATGGAAATCTTTGGTAGAGTTCTCTCCAAAATCTGCCTTAGTTCATAAGGCACAGCCCCATGTCACCAGTGTGGTAACTGTACACATGAGGTGCTTTTCGTTAGATGGGGATATCCCCTGCACGGCATCTGAGCCCAAGTGTGCAAAACACGGGCCTCTAAACAAAAATCACAAAAATCAGCTTGTTAAGAACCATTTCCTAGGAAATACTCCTGGGAAGCAGCAGAAGAGAGGGGTACCTTGAAGCAAACAAAACTGGCTGGACCTCTGCTGCTCTGCACAGCATCCATGGGTTAGCACAGCAGTGCCCAAGGGACCCAAAGACAACCAAATCAGAGACAGAATAACAAGTTTCACTAAAGTTATCCCAGACAATCTTGTTATTCCCCCCAATATAAAACAGAATTTATCTTTTAGCTGCCCTTAACTCTATTATCAAGCAAGAATTCTCCCACTGCTTTCTTGCAATAGCATTGTCTTCCTCTCAGATAACAAGAAGAGACTTACCCCATCTCCTACCTGCCAAATCTTCTACCCTTCCCAAGCAAGAGGATTAAAACTGCTGCTGGGTGAGGCTGCAGTGGCTCTGTGCCTGCTTGCTTTTTAAAAGCCACCTTATCTATGCTCAGAGAAGGAGAGGCTGTCCCTCGCTGTGTTATCATGAGCGAGCCCCCGCACCATCCCGCTTCCGAAGCGGGTTGATTCAATCTGCAGATAGCAGGAGCTAAGAGCCCCAAAACTCCAAATGTTCCAGCAGAACATTTTGTCTTTTATCATTAAAAGGGCTCCCACAGGGGAGGGGGGGTGTTCAGTGCTTTTCTCTTGAAACATAGATGAGGAAGGGCTGATGGTTCCTTGATTTTCAGGGGAAATCCATTGACTGCTAGGGCAATGACTCCCATTTGTTTCCATGCTCTGAATCACAGGGTGGTTTGGGCTGGAAGGGACCTTAAAGACCATCCAGTTCCAGACTTCATGCCACAGGCAAGGACACCTTCCATTAGATCAGGTTGCTCAAAGTCCCATCCAGCCTGGCCTTGAACACTTCCAGGGATGGGCAGACACAGCTTCTCTGGGCAACCTGTGCCACTGTCTCACCACCCTCAAAGTAAAGAACTTCTTCCCAATATTTAGTCTAAACCTATGTTCTATCTGATTAAAGCCATTCCCTCTTGTGCTATCAATCCATGCCCTTATCAAAAACCCCTCTCCAGCTCTCTTGTGATCCCTTTAGGTCCCATAGGCTGCACTGGTGAGCCAGGAGGTGAAAGGAAGGGTGTTTGATTCATGGATTTCCAACTCCCTTTTATAACCATTGCAAATCTCCAGTACTGATGGCTGCCTGTCCCCATGTTCCCATGATTAGAAAGCAAACATTTGGATCCTGCATTAACCTCACTGTAAGCAAAGACCAGGAATGCCTTAGCTCCCAGATAAAGTCATGCCTTTATCCCTCCCCGCTGTAAAGTTGTACTGAAACATATGGCAGAGTGGCATTGATGCTCTCCCAAAGCATCAGAGCCCAGCATGAGTTGAAAAGGCCTTTTGGACAGATTTGCTGCATCTTTTGAACTTTTCAAGGGCAAGAACGCAAGCGCAGCTTCAATAAGAAATGTATGACATTGGCTATACATATTACATCAGCCTGAAATGGAGGATTAATTCTAACCTGGACTCAACATTTTAAAAAGCCCATTTGCATCAGACAGTTTGAGAATTTCACCAATTTTGTTCTTCTTATTCATAAAAGAATTGAAGGATAAGTAGCACCACAGGGCATGAAAACAAACTGTTCTTGTTGGTAAGCTGATGGAGGCCAAGTGCCTCAACAAGTCAACCCACACATTCATGGCATTGCATATGTTCCCAGGACTGCTTGGCACTTCCTCGGGGTTTTGCGAATTTGGTGGTGACAGAAAGGTGAAAAACTGGGATCTGAACATCTGCCCTCCTAAAAAACCCAAGGGTAAACTCCTGCTTCAGTAGTCTGAATTTTTATTTTTTATTTTAGGAGTCCGACTGCTTCACAAAATGGTGCAGCCAGGCAGAGGAGGACAATTTACCACAGCAAATTCAAAAATATTTCCCTTTGCAAACTTTTCTTTTAAGAGAATCTGTATTAACCTTCTTGTCATCTTTTAAGTGTTTTGTGTTCTCTGAACCTCCCTGAATTGCTGCCAATGATATTCAATAGAAATGAACATCACAGAATAACTGTCCCTTGTGGGACTTTCTCTGCTGTGATAACTTTCTTTTCACTGAACACCACCTCATTCTCATCTCTCATTGCCTCATCCTCACACTTCTTACTCAGAATAAAAATTTCCCAGCTCCATACTATACCCATTTTCCTGGAACTTCTTATTAATTTCTCCTCCAGATTCTCATATAATAAAAGTGTACCAGATTCCAAATACTGTCTCTGAAAATTTTTTAAACTTCTTATTCCACTTAGAATCTTTGCTAAGGGTAACCAGAACTCAACAGTATATACAACCATCATATCTGTGCCCATATTATACACAAAGCTGAAAAAGCAGCTGATGCATCTGTTGACAGCAAAAGACTAAGAAGGAATGGGTCACTCTGGTTTTCCACATCACTTTTACCCTTCCACAAAAAAGTTCTGGCATTATGAGCAGCCATCACTGAAACTGCTGTGGTAACCCAATTTCTGGACAAGTTGAGAATGCAGATTCTCACAGAATGAAGATATTTGAGCAGGGTCCAGAAATTCAGCATGAACATGATGCAAACAGTCAGGGCTGGGGCATCTCTGTAAGCAGATCTCCTAAAGGGCCAGGTCACCTCTACAGGCTTGCTGGGATTTTATCTCTACTGATTACTGCGTCATACAAAATTGTGATGGGCACATTTATAGCAGTGAGATTCCCCAAAGGAATCTAAGGGTGGCTGTCCTTAAAATCATCTGAAAGTCTATGGAAACTGAGACCCTGCCTCCCTGCAGGGCCTTTTGGAAAACTCTGTCCTGAAGCACTGAAGATGTCCCATCTGTACCTCATGGCAAAAAAATTATTTTTATTTGGCACTATGGTAATGTCTCCAGTCTCAAAGAAGCTTGCATTGCCCCTGTCCTCAGCACTGCACAGAAATCCATTTTAAAAAATTATTATTGTTGCTGTTATTGTTATTATTATCTTGTATTTTATAATCTAAACCAAGAAGAAAGGAAAACTGTATCAGAAAACACACCCAATAAATGATCACGTAGAGAGTTCAACTGATTTAAAACATATTACCACCCAAAAAATATTTAAATTGAACCTCAACTCCCAATTTCTTGACAGGAAACACACAAATCTAGATTTCTGTCCCATCCCATGTGTTTCAATTCCCCCAGTGAGAACACAAAGCAAATTTTTTAAACATGTATTTTAAAAGAAATATGAGCATACTGATAACAGACAGACATGGTTTTTCAAATAGCAAAGATAAACACAGACACACAAACTTCTAAAAGAAATGCTGCTGATGTTAACCATGGTAGGAGTAGGGATCTAGTGATCAGAGCCACTTGCTTCTCCTGTTTGCAAGGCTTATGTGGGTCCCACAGGAGCTTCCATTTAAATAGGGGAGGGATTTCCCCTCTAAACAACAAGGCTAGTGTCAGATGTAGCTGACACACCAGGCATAAAGGTCATAATTTCATGAGGCTTGAATGTTTTTTAATTTCAACCAATTAAATTAAACCCTCAGTCTGAGGCCCACAGCGCATGGTCCCTGAAATGACCATTTACCATGTACATCAGAAACTCAAGAGGTTTCCTTTTCTGTGCTATTTCCTCAGCCCAGTGACTAGATGAAAGGAAATCACTGGAGCGTGAGCACTATAACAATATAAAATAAAATCAGAGATGAAGGCTTCCAAGGGATATTTTTTTAATGGTGTTACACTGCTTAATTTCAAAGCTACATGCTCAAACCCATGTTTTCTGTTGAGTCCCGTTAGACTGCAAGAAAAGAATTTTCTATGTAGATTTGTAATTATTTCTTTGTAGGGAATATAGCAGTTTGCAGGGATTAAATGAAAGGCTGCCTTCTCAGCTATAGCTAAAGAATCACATTTACACTTTTTGCAGCATGAATAAAATGGCTGAATAAGAAATGTGCAATATTCCTGAGATTCACAGGAAGTTTGGGGTCCAAGCTCCCCCTCCTCCCCACCATGCCAAGGAATTTTAAAGTCACACAGAGTTTCAGGGCTCCAACAGTAAAGCCTAAAGACACCTCTCCAATTGCTCTGTCAGCTGCAGAGCCTGCTTTCACAAACACATGTCTACAAGGAGACATTTCCATTTTTGCAGCTTTCCCATGAGGCTCTACCCACTTATTACCAATGGCAAATATTAATGCAAAGTTATTGACCCAAATCACAAGATATTTGTATTGCAGTTCTTCCATGCATTTGAACACCAAAAACCTCCTGACTCATGGGCAAGGCCAATTTCTTACCAGAAAGAGCAGGAAGAAAAATAAAACAAGCAATTCCTTGAATCAACATTTTCTTCTATACAAGTTCACCACATTTCCTACGATACTAAAACTGTAACCCTCTAAAATAGCAGCATGGAAGGGTCACAGCCAAGAAAACCACTACGTGCCAAGTGCTTTTGGCTTCACACAAGGAGGAGATGCACAATGCTTGGACACAGAAGAGCTTCAACAGCCCACCATGGAGCAATAAACAAGAATCCAGATAATATTCCTGTCTCTCTTGCAAGGTTAATGCATGGCCCTGAACAGGTCATTCTCACTTATCATTAGTCCTGTTTTTCAAGCAGAGAAGCTGATAACTTTTTTTTTTTTTTAATTCAAAGACATAAAAGAGTGCTGTATTAGTATTGCTAATGTTAATGCTGAAGGAACAAGTTTTCCAAAAAAGAATCTACAGTAAATAGATATCAGCCAGTGGCACCTACAGATGTTTCCCTAATCTTAGATACTCCCTGCCTCAGAAGTCATTCAAAAGAACAACTGTACAGGATACATCCAGACAGATTCCAAGCTGGCATTTCATTTCTATGTCTCCACATTTTCAAGACAAAAATCATCCTTATTAGCCTGTCAAGAAATTCTAAAACACAGAGAGGTCTGAGAGATGAAAATTACTGCTAGTAAGAAACTTCTGTGACTTCTGAGAGAAAATCTTATGAATTGATCATGTTACTAATTTTCCTCAGTTTCTATCTTGGGGTAAACCCTACAAGTCTCTGTGCAATTGGGCACTAGGAGCTGCATAAACATACAGTAAATCACAGGTTCTCACCTCTCCCAGAATGGAGGGAGATTTCAGCGTTCAATTTAGCAATCACAGATGAGTTTTGCTTCACATAAGAAGGAATCCTTCATGTTGAGAACAGTGCAAACATGGAAGTAAAAATCTGTGAAAAATTACAATCAACAATCTGCAGTTTAAAAAAAAAAATAGAGTTGATTCAATAAATTACATGTTGATTTCATTTTAAAAGTAGACAGCAAAATTTGGAATACTACTAAGGAGTTCCTATTGGGCCTTAAATATAGAGAGATAACCAAAGAGTAAACATATCTTTTCTCACTTTCATATCTTCAGTTCCACTTCAATTTCCCCTTCCCAAAGTATTCATATTACAGGAAAGAGGATTACAGGGAAAAAAAACGCTGGCAATAGCAGGTAATGAAATAGAAACACTTTCACCTCTGGGTCATCAATTAAAATCCAGTCCCAAGCGGTAGTGACTAAACATCATTACCCTCTGATAGCTGTTCAATCACATATTTGAAATGGAGTTTCAGCTCTCCAAGCACTGCAGAAGGCCCTGCTGGGGCCCACACAAGCTGACCAATGCTCTGGTGGTTCCAGAAAAGCCCCCAGAGAGCTGAGATCCTGTGGAGACAGAGATTGCATTGGGGAATGGCTGTTCAGTCTTTGCTCCTCTCTACACGAACTCTGATTAATTATCTTGCTGTGTCCTGTTCTTCCCAACCAAGGTGTTCAGTCCTGGGCCTGGGCTCCCTCAGGAGCACTGGAGAGGAGGAGGCTTTGGGATCACCTAATTTCAGACTTGCAGTACCTGCAGGGAGTCTACAGAAAGATGGAGAGAGAATATTTACAAGAGCATGGAAGACAGGACAAGGGGAATGGCTGTAAGCTGGCAGAGGGCAGGTTCAGATTAAATACTGGGAAGAAATTCAGGTTCAGATTAAATATTGGGAAGAAATTCTTCACTGTGAGGGTGCTGAGGCACTGGCATGGGCTGCCCAGAGAAGCAGTGGATGTCCCAACCCTGACAGTGCTCAAGGACAGCCTGGATGGGGCTTTCACCAGCCTGGTCCAGAGGAAGGTGCCCCTGCCCATGGGGGTTAGAACTGGATGATTTGGGGTTCCTTTTAACACAGGCCATTCCGATCCTTCAACTGGAGTAACTGGGCTAACTTCAGATGCCAATGAGAGAATTTCTCTTTCTTGCTCCTCTGGTGCATCTTGGACAGAAAAGGAGATATGGGAACTCAAATTACTTTAGCATTCTCCATGGATCTTCAGTTTTGCACAGGAGGCATCTAGGTATCTGGAAAAGCCTTGAATCACCTCAAAGTGGGGCCCACCCTGCAAAGGACTCGATATAGTGTGGTGGCAATGGTGAGTGCTGTTGGTCCCATTGTACTCATCTGCAGGTGAAGATGAGCTGCTGGTGCCAGGGAGGCACAGCCCCTCATTTCCAGGTGTGGACAGCAGGGAGATGTGATGGTGCAGAACATCTGCAGCACTCTCAGCTGCTGCATTTCAGGGGTTTGCTGCCACTACTCCAGCTCAGCCACTCCATGGTGGCTCCTCAGGTGTTTCAGGGCAAAGGCAGCTTCCACCACCACAGAGCTTGCAAGATTGGATAGTTGTTAAACCTCATTTCATAAATCCATGTCGAGAATAGCTGAAAACCAGGCTTATAGCAGAAATACTCCTGCAGCTAAAATTCTTTGTGCAGGCCATCAGTGTGAGGAGAGGGCTGGGAGAGAGTCTGACTTTTGCCAATGTAGATTCCCTCCAGATTCCTGACTTTAACTGGCCTGACCTTTCCTAAAAGGGTTGCATCACACACAGACCTCAGCTATTACCCCCTGAGTGCTGTTTTCTGTGCTCTAGAAACCTCACTGAAATAATCAGGTCACAAACCTTGCTCTGAAAGCCACCCATGAGCAGGACAGGCCCATTTAGGAGGTTCTGTCCAGAGTGAGCAGGGAAGTCAGCTCTCCAGCCTGTATTATTTCTTTTCTTAGATTCACAATCTGGGAAGGAGCCAGAGATCCTAAACAAAGATAAGGTGTAAAGAAGTGGACACGACATTAAAGAAATCAAATCCATATCAGGGCAATAATGGTCATAAAGCAATAAAGTGGATGTATAATAGTTCCTGGACTTTTAATTTGTGACTAATTTGTTGCACAATGAGGTTGCAATTTTCTAATTGTGATTGCCATTTTAATTTTACTCATGGCTGTGCAACTAACAATGTATAGTCTAGTAATTAAAATTAATTGTACCTTCACCTGCATATTTCTATTAGGCTGTTAAATTTAGTCAGTAGGCTCAATGATTTTGTTCTCTGAGAGATGCTGAATTCATTTCAGTGAGCCCAATTATGTTACACTCTGTAATTCCTGTATGAAAAACAAGCATTTTACTTTAATATGAGGAGTTGCCACAATCCCATTTTTAAAATTGCATATTCAACACCAGAATACAGGCTGACAGGAGATACTTGTAAGGGGCTATTTCTTTTTAAAAATAACCTGCTTGTGAGGCATCTTTTACAAAACTAGCAATTACAGCCCCTAGGAATAAATCCCATGAAAACTCAACTAGATAGTCATCATTCAATTAATTTCATGAACAATTAACAGATGTCTCCCTAACCACACACACATGGTTTAAATTCAATCAGAATTTTATGACAAGCTGCAGGTTGCATATTTGAAGCCACAGTAACACAGGGACAGAATAAACTGTTCCAACACAGAGGGAAAACTATGAAAACCTGTGTTGTCACACAGGACCCACTACAGTCATGTCCCAAGTGCCCAGAGTGCATAGCACTTCAAATCCTGTCATGAATTTTGCTCCAGAAAAGGGCATTGCTCATTTGCACACCGTAGCCATAGTTCCTGGCAAATGCAGGACTATCAAAATATATTGTACTGAGTTAATCATCAGAGGTGATATTTCTCAAATTGACTTGTAGCCTTGTCCACATCACAGCAGTAGCAATCCAGTGAAATTCCTCTTAAACCCCTCAGTGTTGTACAGATTTATCCTTGGGGCTCCAAAAGAGACGTTTGACTCCTTTTCCTTGAAGACTCTTAAATGTCTCAAAATAAAACCAAAGGCTGAATGGTGCCACATAGGTTTATGCAGGTTAATTTAACCCTTTTATTATGGCTGGGATACCCTGGCTGTAAAGCAACAGAAAACTACTTGATGTCAACATGCTCTAAGATGTTCCAATTAAACCTCTGCTGGTCCATCATATCAGGTTCAAGATGAAGTCTGCCTTTACATGGTGTGAACTTCAGATCCAAGAAGGTAGAAGAGAGACTAGGAGAAATAAATCTGATATAATCTCAAGATTAGCACCTGGAAGCCAAAATGGAGCACTTCCATTGCAACCAGAAGATCAGCACCAGTCAGAGCAAAAACTAAACTACAAAATTGTCACTAAGTTGTAAAACTTCCTTCCTATATGGACAGAATCAGTGGTGGATGTAGATACTTGACTTCTCTGATAATGAACATCTCTATGTAAAAGCAAACCACTTGACATGCTGGCCCTTTTGGTCTTTTACAAGTCAATAGCTGAATAAAAATATCTCCATTTGTCAAGTTAAAGCACAGAGAATGTTTACTGAAAAGTTTTCAGTGAACTTTTACTCCATCAGAACTTGACAAAGAGAAGCAAAGTGAGATCATGTCAACATTCAATATAGATTTTGCATTACTATTAATAACACGCAACAAGTATAGTCACATGATTTTAATAAATACCAATGAAAGTTACATTACCAGGAATTACATGGTCCACAACTAAAGCAGATTTTTTTTAAATAATAATTTGTTACTGTGATGTTAAACTGAAAATAATCAGAATCAAGGAAAAAATCTATAAAAATGAATACAGACAAATATTATTATATAAATTAAACAGATTTAAAGTCAGAAAACCCCTAACTCAAACTCCAGAGCTAAACTGAGTACCCCTCTTGCACTCCTTTCCTGGTAAATGCACCAAGATATAACAAAATGACATCCCTTTAACCTCTTTTACCCTGCCTGGCCAGTGCTCATCTTCACTGTCTCCCTGCTTACCCGCCCAGCTGCTGCACAACCCTCCCACCCTGGTATCCCTCACTATAACCAAAACAGAAAGTCCATGGCCATGGGGAAGATGCTTTGCAGAGAACAGGGCTCTGCTGCCCTGGCTGTGCCATTTCCTTCCCTGCTGCTGCTGTTAAACTGGAGCTGATGGCACAGTCTTGGCAACACTGAACACATAAAATCACTGCTAAATCACATGCAATTCACCCTTCTAAGGCACTGCTCCTTCATCCCTCTAGCACAAAAGCAGTTTACTGTGAACTGAATTGCAACTAATCCCTTTGAAATTATTTTTTACCATATACCCTTTATTACTATTTTCCCATATAAACCATTGTTAAATAACAACAGGACCGTCTCATAACACTCAAAATAATTGGCTATTTTGGATGATATTATCAAGACTGTTTAATGTGACTTGGGTGAGTGACTGTTATTCATGCAGTTCACCATTAGCCCCTTGACCTGGATCATTGCTGGAGCAAGTTTTATGAGCTTAATTGCATTCCCCCCCTTCCTGTGTAAATTAGTCTGCACAAATAAAAATTCCTAGTTATTGTGCATCATCTTCTTCACAGTTATCTTCTTTCCAGACATCTTCACAGTTAGGAAAGTCTATTAAAAACCAGAACCAACTTCAGTTGTATTTGCTAAACTGTACAAAGCTGAAAAATAAACCAGTCAAAGTGTACGAGCTATTGTCATTTTATTAATGAACAAAAGGGCTTTTGTTGATTAGGATTATATGTGATCAGACAAGGAAAAAATTCATGAGAGATGATGGAGACAGAGACTAAGAGCTACCACAGCACTGGAAATTACAAAGCTTACTGTGGGGGTCTATATTTGTTATAAGATGGGTTGTTATCTTCAATCTAAAAGCGACCTTGATAAAGTATCTTTTGACACTTTTACTGCTCCTTTAAATGAAATATTCCCTATATCTTCAAGAATCAGCTTGAGTGGAATTGACTCTGTAGCTCAGCTTTACAAAGACAGGGGAAACATTTTCTAATTTAAAAGAAATTTGAGAAAATAGTTCTATTCCCCTCTCTATTATCTCACCATTCTGGAGCTTAGGTTTCTGAAACATCAACATGCAGAGTTTGCTTTACAATCCTTCTGCAGAAATTAGCTGACACCCATCAATGTAGATAACAGAAAGCTGCGGCATTAACACTTGAGAGTGCATTAATCTTTCCCAAATTAAAATCTGCACCACAGCATTTAAGATTGAGGCCACCATGGTTCAGCGCTGTTTGACCGCCAATTTTGATAAAAGTGTTTTAAGAGAGGTGAGACTGAGATAAATTGCCCATGGTTGCACAACAGCAGCGAGGGTAAGTGTTCAGTCTATGGGCTGCCACGGGTGTTTGTGTGTTTACACAAAGCACAAAACAGAAGGAAAAGAAATCCTTTACACCATATTTCCTGGAGGTGATATCAATATTATATTTCATTGGTGGGAGACAAACATACCTTCACATTTGAGTATCTGAAGATAAAGGCACCTTTGGTGGTAAAACAAATGAATATTTTCCCCACTTCCCAAGCCAGTCACTTTCTCTGGAGTTTAAATGCAATCTGCCTGTGCTGAGAGGGTGAGTTAATCTTCAGAGATAACACCCACATGTAGTTCTCAGTCCAGGTCTGTCTGAAATGAGCTTTCCAGCCGACACACAGCAAGCAAATCTTTTGGCACGTGGGGCAGTCTGCACTGAGTCCTGCTGACCTCAGGAGTGATGCTCAGAATGGACCCGGGTCTCAAATCCAGTCCAACTCTCAGCTGAATCACTGCTAATATATGAAATATACCTCTTTGCAAAGGCTTTAAAATTCCTATTCTTGTGTTTTCAGAAAAACCTCCTCCTAGTAAAATATTCGGAGATCTCTGAAACAAAGCCACTGTCATCTCAGTGTTTTGAAGCCATTATTTCACTGCTGGATGGAAGAATGTGGGAACTCTGCAGGACTTTCAGTCAAAATTCATTGAGTTGCCTGGGATTTTTCAGATGACCTCAAAATCTTGGAGCAAAGTCCAAGAGCTACAAAGTTGTACAAAATTCACCACCACCTTGAAAATAAACACTACTTGACATTTTTTAGGGAGTGAAATCAAAATAAGAGGCTGCATTTCATATGACTTCAAGCTTAGTTAAGGACCTGAGAGCAAATTAACCCTTTGGTGATGGAGTTGGTCATGCTATATAAGCCATTAGTAGATGTTGCTGTGGTGATAACGAAAAAAAGTGAAGGGAAAAAAGAAAAAAATATTAAAAATCACAGAAAACACAGGAAATAAAAGCAAAACTATTACTATTTATCTTTTAGTTATAACATAGCCAGAGATGTTACATCCAAGGACAGCTTAGGCTCTTCAGTATTTCTTGGGACTCTTTTTCACTTGAAAACCAAACTAAATTTAACTGAAAGGAATGCACGTTGCTTCCTATCTCCAGAGATCTTGTGAGAGCTCACAAGGGCTGCTAGGGCCAAATGGTGATAATACAACTCCTAGAAAGAGTTTGGTTCAGTTTGGAGACTTGATTCACAACAAGAAAGCACAGAGTAAAGCAGATGCTATCAGCCTGTGCTGATTAGACTGGCCAATGTGACACCAATTATTATATTTTTGATTTGAAACTTTCCTGCTGATCTGAATAATCTGTGCTATTAGAGGCTTGAATAATTAGACAAACTAGACTGAACATTAAGCTGAACTGTCCCTCTGAGGAAGTGGAGGATAAGGCAGAGGACACAAATCTTAGCCTTAAATGCAGAGAGACAGAAGGACAATCCACCAAATCAGACAGGCAGAAATGGAAACCTGGCTGATACAGCTATTCATTGGAATGGACTGTGGCAGTAGGAATAATTGTGGTAATAAGAATAATGAGCTGTAATTGTAATTTATTATTTCATTAGAAGTCCCAGCACATTAAATATTGTACATCAGAGATTCATTATCAGCAAAGGGAGCTCTGGTTGGGGTCTGACATGGGGTGTGAGACTCAGAAGATGAAATTTCCATCTCCAGGTGGATTCCCAAGGGGAAACCATACCCATCATCCAGTCACTCCAGCAACACCTTAACTGGGTGGGTGAACATACTGGGGATGACACAGTGAAATAACAAAGAATCAGGACTGCTCGTGTGTTCAAATAAGAAATTACAGCTCTGAAAATGCAACTGGGGCTGCAGCCTGAGCAGCACCTCTGTGCACCCCCAACAAAGCACATGAGTAAAGACTTGAGCTGCTCGTGCAGCTGCAGAGGCTGCAACCAGAATCTGGAGTGACCAGAGATGCTGTAAATTGTCTTCACGTTATTTAATTGCAATTCCTTAAACATAAATGCATAACTTAGCGTCAAATAAACACTCACAACCCCACATTGGATGAAAGCATACAGCTGCCTTTGAGCAGCCAGGGATGCTGCTTGAGCATCTGAGGCTGAATTTTAAGCTCATTCAGGTTACAAATAATGGTATTCACTGCAGTTGTACAAAAGTGACCTGCATGTTCCTGATGCATGGAGGGTTGGGATGCAGTTGTTAAATCCAAGAAGCAGCTAGGCTTTAAAGATTTGCAATTGCACCAAAAGCAAGATAAAAAAAATAAAGAACAGTTGATTTCTCTCATTATGTAAAATGTGGATGCTCTTGTCTTGGCCAAAGAGGTGAGAGCATAAGATTTCCTGCTACTTACAGGTCGTTTGGTTGAAAAACATTGTCCCTTTGCAGTTTGGTCTATTGGCAATTAGATAACAAATACAGGACACGTAGATGGAGTCAAAACCATTGCTGTGCTTTACAGCCTGCTTGTACAATAACTCTCTAGCTGGAAATGAAAAAATGAAAAAAAAATCCCAGATAAAAACCACAGAGCAGAACTGTAAAGTAGCGAAGCCCTGCTGATTTCAACAGAGCTGTGTGAATTTACTGAGGATTCTGTCCCTTACTGGTGAATTTTGAAGCTCCTATAATTAACTAAGAAAAAACTCATTAAAGGTGCTTGCAAGGTTTGTTTCCCATGCAAATTTTATGTCCCTTCCAAATCAGGTTCCATGTGAATGTGAAATTCATGCCAGAAACTTGAGACTTTTTAGAGATGCACATAGAGAAGGGGCTGTGCAGAACACAAATCAGAATTTGGGATATCCAATAGAAAATACCAAAACAAGATGTCTGGAAAATTCTTTTGTGATTGTAGATTGACCAAAGAGAAAAAGAAATTAAATGTGGTATTTGTTAAACAGAGAAGGTCAGAGACTCATGGAATCATTCAGCTTGGAAAACACCTCTGGGACCGTTGAGTCCAACCATTAACCCAGCTTTGCCAAGGCCACCATTAAGCCATGTCCCCAAGAACCATATCCACACCTCCTACATGCCTCCAGGGATGGTAACCCCACCGCTTCTCTGGGCAGCCTTTTCCAGTGGTTGATCATCCTTTAGATAAAGAAATTTCTCTTAATGTCCAATGTAAACCTCCCATAGAATGAGAAGAAATGGCCTCAAGGTGTGCTATCACTTGATTTTTGAGAGAAGAGAGCTTCCCCCACCTGGCTACAATGGTCTTTTAGGTACTTGTAGAGAGCAATGATCCAAGCTTTTAGGTCAACAACTTTCATTTTTTAAATTATCACCTTGAGTAGTAGGATTTTTCTAAAAAAGTAGTTTGAGATCAAATTACCTTTCCCTCTGGTGCCTACAATAAACTTCCATTATTATTTGCACGAAAAATTACCAAATTTCAAGATGCACAGGACTTGAAAAGCTCAGGAGCCAGAGACACTTTCATTGCAGCACTAAAACCAAGGCACTTCTGGAGAACAGTATTTCTTCCCATTTGCATATAAGCACATATTTACACCACGCTGAGAGTGACTGCTACCCATGAAATGAGTGGCACAGCATAACAACAACCAATAATGACAATCTTTTCGTTCCATCCCCTGCACCATGTCCCACTAATGTGTGTTTCTGGAATTCAAGCAAACATCCCAGGATCTGTCAATCTTAATATCCATCTCTGCACTCTCTCCCTCCCTGCACTGGCTCAGTAACAGGTATCTATGCCTTGCCAAATACAGAACTTAAATTTGAAATTAAAATTAATGTTTTATATTAACATAAAAGCATTTTTGCTTGTGCATGTAGTTAAAAATTACTTAGTTCAACATTTGAATGTGAAGATCAAGTTCTCTTAATCAAATCCCAGGCTCTGCACCTCCTTTACACCCTGATGGGTAGCACCAGGCAATGTCATGTGTTTGGGTTTGACAGTGAGGGGATCACATGTGCAGCTGCACCAGGGCATCTCACACTGCTCTACCTGCCTGCTGCCACTGCAAGGCCAGTGCAACCGTCCTGTGTTCCTCAAGAACTGCAACAAGGTTTTGCAAATCAATTAAAACTCACATTGTCTCCTCTCTGCGCACAAACAGCCCAGAAATGCCATGTCATTATTTTTTCCCAAAAATTCAGCCCTTCAAGTCACGTTTTGTCACCCTTTACCTCAATGTCCACACTGTGGCTGTCAGGCCAGGAGGCAGCAGTGACAGCCACATCTCGAAGAGCCATCTTTCCCTCTCAAATAATCTAGTTTGCAATGGGTATCTTTACCTACTATTCTTCTATTTTCCATCTCGTGAGCCGCCATGAAATTGGCATTTAAAACTAATTGTACGGTGAAACCGCGCGGATTCCAGAAGCGGCGTCCGAGACTCGCGGCGAGGCTGCGGCACCAGATTCCCCCGTATTGGTTTTCCTGTCTGCTACATAACTGTGCATGAGTGCTAAAGGGGATTATTAGGCCCCGGTGGTGAGATAGAGTGCATATAACTAATCTGCATTGCTTATCTCCAGCAGACAGTGGTCTGTCAGCACCTGTCTACATGCCCTCCATGCTTGTCCCCTGCCTTTATTGCCTTGCTGCTGCTGGTGGCTCTCCTGTGCTCCTATAAACAACCAATTACTGCCCCAAACAGATGTCTGTGGCCATGATCAAATAATTCAGTTGGAGTGAAGAGGCCTTAAACAGGTCAATTCCATTCAGTTAGACATGGTATCTGAGCCAAGGCGAAAGGAGCCACTGCAGGGTGACCTGAACTTGTGAGTTATTGGGAGCAGGTAAAGTTAGGACAGCGGATAATGAATCAGCTTTTGCTGGTTAACACTGTAAAAATACACAAAATGAAAGCTGAAGAATTATTTAAAGTCCCTCTTCCTGCCAAAAATTAAATGGGAAAAGTGAATTCTTTTACAGAGTGCAACATTTTCATATCATGCATTTGAATTCATAAAAGACACATTCCTCCCTGAAATGAGCCATTAGTTTATAAAGCTAAAAATGTATATATAGACACAGAAGGCAGTGAGTAAGCTTGGTAGGAAATTTTTAATTAATTCTGGTACTGATGAACCATGATCTCCACTAAGAAAATTTGATACACGTGCTTTTGACAAAGTATGATTTCCATTAAAATATGGTGCAAACTTCGGGGTTTATAGCTTGCCCGTTCAATAAATTTGTATTTAGCTTTATTCTTCCTCAGTCTGCAGAGGAAACAATGCGTATCAGGCAGATGCTCAGGCATCAGAACAATTAATGTAGCCTCCAAAAAGAAAAAAAAAAAGAGACCAGCTTTAAATCTTTTGTGCCTGTGCACCCACCAACCACCCTACACAGGATCATAAAAATACAGTTATTTGATGGTAGTTATGTTAAGCTGTAACCATAACCAAAAGCCATGACCAAGGGGGTGAACGAGAGAATCCTTTTATTGTCCCCTCCTGATTCAATAGCTTTTACAGCAAGATTTTCCATTCTGCCCTGCTGTCATACAGTCACCCAAGCATAATGGCCTGTTCACTATAAATTCATTGGGGATTGGACCCAGAGAAACAAGCAAATTCCCTTGCAAGACCGAATCAATACTACTCATGTTCTGTCTAACTAAGATATATAAATATTCATGTGCCCAGGTAAGGCTCAGCCAGCAAAAGAGGGTTGCAAACAGTGGCAAAATCTGAGACAGTTTCACTCAGTTTCCCAGAAATTTCTCAAAAAACTTCTCCGACACCTCCACAACCAGGAAAGAGTCTTTTCCCAAAAGAACTTGTGACCTCTGGGCATGGTTTTAGCACAGAGCCCCATGCAGAGGCTGTCTCCCACATGAAGGAGCGCTGGGAGGGATCATGCATAGCAGCAACATCTCTGGACCTTCAACAGCCCTTTTTTATCTCAAAGCAGCAATGAGTTGCACAGGCTTTTCACACTCTTTGGAAAGATAGATCCTGCGGCAAGGGCAGGGGTTTTGGAAGGAGCAGCAGCTGCAGGTGCCCCTTCACGGGAACTGAAGGCAAAACCAGAGGTAAGCAAGAAGTGGTGGACAAATCCAGAATATATGAAATGAAAGAGACTGGCATTTTGCATGCAGATGGGAGAGACAGAGAGACAGATGTAAAGATAGGAAAATGGGAGATAAGAGAAGGACTGAGAAGGGGACAAAGGGCAAACAGGTCTTTGGGAGAGGTGAGACAACACTGGACAAACACTACCAAGGCTGACATCCACATTAATTGCTTTAGTGTCTCTAACTCAGCCTTCATTTAATGTTTATTACCAAGAGACGTCATAAAATAGGTTTAAAACTTAATCTTGTGATGGAATACAGTTTACAGTAAGGAGCAAAGCCACAGCTGAAAGGAAGAATTTTTCCTGAAGCCATGGTCCAATTTCCAGTTAATTCCTTGTTAATCTCAGTGTAGTCTGGACCACAGACCTTAGCTCTGGAAAGGGAGACCATACCTGGAAGCTTCACAGCATATAAGATCCCAGGGCAAATTTCATAATAAAACAACTGAGAGAACACCTGGTCCTTCAGCTTATTTTGTGCTGTTTGCTGCTAGAGCAACTCGGCATTTCTCAGCTGCCTGACAAGCTTTGTCTAGCAAAGCACTCTTAGATATATCTGTATAAACAGCTGGTACCCCAGATCACATTCACAATTTTCACAGAATAAACTCATGATATTTACCTACAGTTTTTCAGTTAACACACCCTGCAATTTGTACTTGCTTATCTCTGCTCCATACATTTAAGACTTAATCTTTCATTAAAAATCAATTTCTCCCAAACCACTAATTGTAGGTACTTCTCCACCAGCTAATTCTGATTTCTCATTAGGGGACACCTTATTCACAGTATCTGCAGACCAAAATAGTATCTTCCTCCATCCTTCCTTCCTCCATGTTGTCACATTGAAAATAAGCTTAATTATCCTACTTTTCTTCTCAGACACAGACTTCCTATATTGACAGCTTCTGAGGTGTGGTTTGATCACAGAAATAGAATATGTCACAAAATAGAAAAGTACGGAAATAGCATAAACCATAGCCAGATCACAGAAAATCTCAGGAAGCATATTCCTAGTCCACTTTGTCACAAAGTACAAAACATGCAGTCTTCAAGCCTAGGATGCAATTAAAGACCTAAAATGCAATCTTGAAAACCAGCTTAGGTGTTTTGTTATTAGCTGCCCATCATCTTTCTAAATCCATCTGTGCTACTTCCCACCCTCATGATCAACATTGGCTCCTAACAGTCTAAACTGCTACATTCAGACTGAACAGTTAATTTCAGATTATCTAGTTAAGTATTTAAATTTGGAGAACTATTTAAGCAATAACCAAATACATTGGTAAAAAGAGAAAATATTTGAGTAAACTGTTCTAACCTGTCTTGTACAAGCAGTCCAAGCAGGGAAAGGAACCTGCAGCGTTTTCCCACATCCTGGGGCAATGCTGCAGCTCCCAGCTCAGAAACATGCCCTCTGCAGCCTTCCACACACATCCACACCATCTTTGGATATTTAAGGAAGCACCAGCAGCAGAACAACCTATTATTTAAACAAGGGACTGACCTGAAACACCTGTCCAGGGCTGTGCTGCATTAACCTTCCCAGCTGAAACCTCTCTGCTTGAAACACTTAGGGACTCCATTAGTCACAGGGGTAGCCAGCGAAGCACAGTGGCCCAGAGGATGGCTCAAATAGCTAAAAACACCTGGCATTCTCTGAGGTCAAGAAAAGCTTCAGCTGAAGCAGAGCAAGAGCCAGGAAATCCTTCCCTAGTGCCTTGATTTAAAGGAAAATAAAGGCAACCCTTAAGTGTGAAGTCAGTTGCTGAGCTGGTGCACAAACATTGAGTCAGATTCTGCCTTGCCTTTCACACAGAAAACTGCAAATGGTGCAATATGATTCCTTGGATTCTCTTTAAAGGCCTGCTTTAAAGAGGGGATCTGCAGAATCCTCTACAGGCACAGGGCTCCCACAGATCACAGCCACCTTACAGCTGCATTTCCATGACTTGCAGCTCCATTATTTTCCCTTACCAACAGCAATGTGCATGCACACATTGCCAGGCCATGGTGTTGGGGAGATCAGCTCTGCCTTCAACAGCTCTTGGCATCTTTGCTCGTGGCCATGTTAAAACTGGCTTTTATACAACCAGCCCCTGCATAAAACTGTTGTCATCATAGTGCAAGATTTCAATTGTCATTACATTGCAAAGGTTCCGTATTACTAAAGTTTCATACCTCCTTGGTGTTTCTTGCAGGCAGCTCCTCCAGGCCCTGACTCTTCCTTGCCCTCACAGCAGCCAGCTGACTCCAGCTCCCACCAATCCACTCTTTTATAGCACTCTTCTGATTGGCTACAGCTGAGGCCTGTTAAAGTCAGGCCTGCTCCTCATATTTAATAATTAACACAGCTGTAACTCTGTAGGGGATAAGAGTACTTTCTATACTACCTTTATTTACTTAAATTCTATCCCCCTACATAAAGCCACCTGCTGGATGGATACTCTTGGGTCACTCAAGTGCGGTTTTATGAGATTAACACCAACAAGAATATGGGCCAGAGTATTTCTTTACAACACAGGTGGGACTTGAGATACTGTCCACAGAAAGCACTGTAATTTGACTGTTGGGGGACTTACTGTCAAAAGTACCAAGAGTTCATTAAAAATAATTAAGCAAGAGAATACCTATGAGGAAATACTAAATTATCATGAGGGATCACAGGCCAAGTCACAGAGCAGACACCAACTCAGAGGTGTAGGCTCCAATTAAAAAAAATAGCAAATAGCATAAGAAGAACCAACTGATTTCTGTTCTCTCAAGGCCACCATAAACCTGGCTTGATATTAGTCCAGAATGGGTGGGAAGAGATCCCAGGCAAGTAAAGCTTGCTGATCCCTGGAGGTGTCCAGTTTAGCACACAAGTAGGTGAATTCTCAACCCAGATACTCTTAGAAACAATCATTGTACCGCTGGTTTGTGCTGAATAACTAATTAACCTTAGCTTCAGCCCAAAGGAGGTAAAAACCATTCAACATGCATTTAGCAGTGATAAAAATCAATCTGTAAAAGAACAGATGTGGCCCCTGGTTTGGCTGGGATATTTCTAAAATATTAAACAATCCTTCCTGTAATACAAATAACAGGAGCGTAATTGAATTAATATTGACGAATAGTAATTGCTCCTTGTTCCTCAAGTCTGCCTTTTATTAGTGGGAGGAGTGGTGGAGGTTATTGTCTCTCAAAAAAAAAAAATTCCTGAGGCCTGGAGGCACCTTTTCTGCCTTATTATTATTGTAATAATGAGGGCAACTGATTTGATCTCTCCTTACACAATACTGCAGCACAGCGATGGCTAAATAAACAGCCAAAGTCCTTTTGTCCCTGTGGGCTGTTTCTAGGTAATTAAAATCAATAGGATCTTTCTCAGAGGATCTCTTTAACCTCATAGAGCTACACTGTTCTGAGCAGCCAATGTAAAACAAACAAATGAACTCGCAGCCCTTGTTGATGGGGAAAATAAAATACAAGCAACACATTATTTTATTAGGAAAATATTGGGTTTGGAGAAGGGTCATGGAAGAGGCTGTGTTTAAAGCTTTAGGGTTTTCTTATTTCTTTCTCCTTTCCCACCCCCTCCCCCCACCCACTTTCTTAAAAAAAATTCTCTGGCAGCATCCTGTATTCCCAGAGGTGATGTGAGCTAAAATGGTCCATTGATCTTCCTTCTCACAGAAGGGGAATGGGCAGCAGAGGGAAAATAAACATCACCCACTTGAGGCTTGCGACCACTCAACTCCTGTGCACAAGGTGCCGAGCATTTGTGGTTCAGGAGGGGAATGAGCCAAGGTCCCCAGGATGTCACTGATGCTGGTACATGCAGCTGCATGCAATTATGGACAAGGACAGTGCAGGCTTTGGGGGCTGGGATCCCTGGGCACACCAATCCTGTGGTAGATATCTCTGACACAGCTCCCAGGGACGTTGCAGAAAAGTGGGGCAGCTGTTTTCAAAGGGAAAAAAAAAAATTGAAAATAAAAGACACCGGCATTAAACAATCATATGTTGGGAAATTTTTCCTCTGAACAGCAGTAACACCTTTATGTGCTGGGCAGCAACTTGCTATTTGCAGGTGAGGTGGTGAAAAGGAGCCACAACCATGGAGATCTTCCAGCTAAGAGCTGTGAAAAAAAAAATATCTGTGTTCACTTGCTCAGTATAGGCTTCTCTGTTCACTTGCTCGGTATAGGTTTCCTTAGATTCTACTGACTCTTGAGCAAATAATAACACTTATAAAAGAAAGAGATCCTGTACACAACGAGGCAAACTGCAGACAGGGCTGGGAGAGACCCTGGAACCAGGTGGGACTGAGCCCCCAGCACAGGAGGGAGCAGAGAGGCTCCAACAGGGGTGAGGCAGGTCTGAGTTCTCTGTGCCCACCCCTGTGTGCCTCCTGTGAGATGCTCAGCAGGGAGGCACAGGTGTATTTTTTAATTCCAAATCCAGTTAAATGCCAGTGACCACCCTTGAAAGGCCCACATTGAACTGCAGAAAATTAAGGTTTGACAGCACCACACAGAATCATCAGCTCTCTCCTGCTCTCCAAAAGCAGGGTCAGCAGGTACAGCTGCACCATTCCTGATGGATGGTTACCTGGCATTAAGTACCTCAAACATCAGAGACCCCAATACTTCCCTACCCATCATATTCCAGCATTTCACCATCCTGACCCATAAAATGTTTTCCTAATTTGCAACACTGGATGCAATTTGAGCCCACAACAGCAGTATATCATCTCCTCATCTCCTGCAACAAGACCTAATGCACAATATCTGAAGACTATATCAGCACTATTTAACCTAAATGAAAGAATCAAATATTCTTTTAGCATTTGAAAATCTAAAGGTTTGTGGCAATTTTATTACTGTGCTTGTATTCTCTCTAGCTGGTCCATCTCCTCCTTGGACCAAAGTGTCCAGCTTGGAGTCCATATTCCAGTGGGGCATTTGGGTGTACGTGATGAAATATTGCTTCCTGTTGGCAAAAGGCTTTGAAAGGCTGCTCTTCTTGTCCAATTTGTGCATTTCTGACCATCTGCACCCCTCAGCAAGGTGAGGATAGCCTTTCATGAGACACATCAACACTTAATTCATAAGGATTGCAGAGATGTGTTTACTCCCTTGAATTTCTACAGATTTTATGCTATTACAGGATCGAGATTTAAAAAGTTGGTCTCAGGTAAAAGGGATAAGCAACTTTGGTTTTTAACAGCTTATTCAGAAAAGTGTCTTTCCTCTGGTTTCTATCATCTTTATTCCTACTGCTGTGGGCTATATTACAATTCCATAACATTTTTGCTGTACCATTCACACTGCTAAAGCTCCTGTGAATGGAATAATTTGTGAACATAATATTGAATTCTTCACCTTTCGTCTACACATGCATGGAAAGGAAGCTTTTTTACATATTTCAAAACAAAACAATCAGATACAAAGGAAATTATGTAAAAGCTGATTAAAGATAATGGAACTCTTGTGAATGAAATTGCATCTCACTTACCTCCATGCATGTTATAGACAATTATAGGTTAAGTGTGCAGAAAGCTGGTGCTTCTGGTTTCAGTTCAGGGAAACTCTCTTATCTCTATAATTTGCCTGAGAGAGGAGATGAGCTGAGTTCCAGCTCCTTTTCCATATAAAGGAATTAATTGATTGTGTTTATGCTGCGCTGTGCTCAGTAGATGATATCGATTCTCTGGTTTGTGGTTCTCAGTTTGAAGACATCAAACTCAGATGAATGCAAACAGCTGGGGGCTGGCTATGAAAAACCACCCAGGGGTTTCAGCCAAGTAGTTTAGGGCATGGGAGCATTTTTTGTTTTGGCATAGTGTGGTTTTTTAAAAAAATAATTACCTAATTAACTACTTGGAGCTAAAAATATATGGATAAACTTTGCTCTAGGTAATAGCTCTCTCAGGTGCACCATGCTACCAGTTCCTCTCTACTCAAATTCATTTATTAAAAGACAAGGGGAATATAATTTCTCAAACTGCTCTCAGATTGTGGCACTGCACAGAGAGCAAGATGAGTTTGAGGGTCATAGCCCCTTTTGTAAACATGAGTTTCTGGAGTAGTGTGGTATTTCATTCTCTGAGGCTTTCATTTCATCTAGGGACCCTCACACCTGAAGTCTGTCTATCAGGCAGCTGCTATTGCTGATCTGGGTTTATCTCTGTGAGTCTATTTGAATTATTTAAACTGGAGAAGAGTGTCAGTGTTAAATGTGAGTGGCAGCTTTGTATTATCTAGTCTGCAATTACAGCAATTGCACCTTTTAAGATATTAATCAGTTGACTGCATATTTTAAATAAGCAAATTATTTCTCGAGCTCTGTGGCAGCCGTGAAGCCTGGCCTTTGCAAGGGTGCTGGAATAATCCACTGAGAAACTCAAATCCAGTGATCACTCCCTAATAACCCATCATGCTGCAAGTTCTACAATGACCATTAAAAAAAATTGCACAAATAGCCCCCAAGACAGGACAAATGTAACACTCCATCCAGCACAGCAGCCAGTCTGAAAAGCTGTGGCAAACAAGTTACTTTCCCCTATTTGGGACATCCATGCATCATTCACTCTGGCTCCACTCTGCTCTGCCACTCATGGAGTTATCTGGCCACTTCTAGCTCATGAGAATAATTTATCTGCCTTTGTACCTATAGACAGAATCAGGTACATTCTGGTTATTCTACATCTCATGCGTGGAGCTCCTACACAGGGCTGGCAGTATCAGACCATCAGAAGAGACAAGACCAAAATAAAATTCAAATGCTATTTGCTTGTGCTACTTTGCTCTAAACCCAAAACTACTCCACAGAAAACAAGGCAGATTTAAACTTCTACTGGGTCAGAAATCTCTGTGATTTTGAACCTGCAGCAGCATTTTACACCCACTGCTAAAAAGTGCACGTGGCCCCTAAAGAGTGCACATGGCCCTGCAAGGTGGGGGTTTAGACCTTGGAAGAGTTAATTCTGATTTACAGCAGTGCAAGTGAGGACTGAGTCCACTAAGCAGAGTTTCTCTGCACTGAGCCATCTCCGTATTTACCTGCCTCTGTAAGGTACATACATCTTCAAGGACAGCATTTGTTTCATAGCTACATAAACTCACCTGGATATTGCAGAGTGAATATCCTCCGTTCCCTGTTCAACCCTGTCTCTCTGTGTTTAAACAATATTTCCTCTTCTAAATTACCACTGAGTTGGCAACACTTTTATTTTCAACCTGAATTTGTACAGGACAAGAAATTTCACCCAACAGAGCCTCTCTCCTTAAGCTGCCTTTCACAACCTCTCATGGCTTTTCAGACCTAATTTTCTGTAGATTGCTTGCCCACTGGAGAGGAGAAACTGGAATGCTCTCAGCCTGCAGAGCCGGTGCCTGCAGAAAGATGTCAGGATCGTTCACTGCAGCCCCTGGATGGAAGCCTAACTGCTAGTGGCTGCTTTTAGCACGTCAATGTGAATTACTTGACTGGCAAAACTAAGCAGCAATTAAACACCTCACCACTAAGCGGAAATGAGAAATTTACTGTTTGGTCCTCAGATAAGCCAGAGCCTCCTGTGAGCTACTGTTATCAAACCCCAGGGAGGACTAGTTAGAGTCAGAACAGTCTCAGTCTGTGGCCAAAAGGGGAAATATTTCTAGTGATAAAAATTGATTTCTTTTTCATTCTCCCCTTGAGCTTTCCTTGAGTGCTGATAGCAGAGGCCACGGGAAGGGAAGGGCACTGAGATTGCACCTGGAAACAACTGAGTTGTACTGCTCAGTTTAGTTAAGGACACGGTGGATGGGAACAGGACAGGCAAAGCCCTCTCCATGTCAGCAGCCACCTTAATAGGGGACAAAGAAAGACGTGAAAGTCCACTTGTACACACACAGGAGGCAACAAGAGAGAAACAGCCCTCCTCAGCAACATCAGCAATCCAAGCCTGAGACTTCCTGTTGGTCCTTTTCTGCCTGTCAATGTCTAGAATCTCAGTGAAGACACTAATATGTTGCAGAAAGTGCCAACAACCACTTGATATTACCTCGCTTTGTCTTTTCCCCTCACTGAGTTTTTTCTCTCACTGCCTTTGATCCAAATTTTTCTCATCTCTGAACAGCTACAAGCAGGCTACAGGCAGGGGAAAGCAGAAGGAACACCCAGGGGAAAACTGAGCTCTAGTTGTACCCCATTTCATGGTCCCCATTATAGTGATGTGGTTCTTTTCCATTGACCTCAACCTTTAACTGATATTACAAGTGTAGCTTTCTGGTGCGTCCTCTCCATAAAGACCATTCAAACATTTTTAGATAGATTTTTCCATGGGCTACTGTTGATAAACTGTGCATATCCTCCAATCCACTCACAAAAGAACAATTTTTAACATCCAGTATGATGAACTCTGATCATAGGGCTGTTTCCTTCCATGGTGATCCCATAAATCCCTCTCCTCAGGCAAGGTCGCTTAGGCAGATACTGTTTGGTTAAAACAAATGTGATTTATGTGCTGCTTTCTGCTCCTGGGTGGTTCACATCTGGCCAGTCCCCCAGCACCTCCATGACATGTGGACAAGCAGCAGCTCTGGGAGATGCTGAGATCCCACAGCTATAACAGAGAAACAGGTGAAGTTCTGTGTGTTGAGAATGCAATTTGTGGTGTTTCTCCACCTGCCACTCACGTGCACACACTTTATCTGTACTTCATGGGATTTCAAAGGCTGTCTGTCAGACAAGAAAATTAATTAGTCAATAGGTATTCCTCACAGTCACTTGTGATGAATTTAAAGCTTTGGAGAGCATCAGCTTTAACAGCAGTGCCTGTTTTTCTCAAAGTCTTGGTGATAACTGCTCCATGTTTTTTTAACTAGTGATGAGACGAGGATGGAGTCTATGTTTCATTTTGCCACTCTTCTTCTTTGATGCGAGACTCTGGTCCTTCATTTAAAAAAGGGGTAAGTTCTTATTTCCCCATAACAAAACTCATACCTGCCTACAGAGTCAGAGACTGGTCCCACAAAGCGAGTCAGATTCATTCCCCCTCACTACAAGACACACACTGAGCTGCTGGAGCCTGTCCAGAGAAGGACACAGAGCTGGGGAAGGGTCTGAGTCTGATAAGGAGCTGAGGGGATTGGGGTGTTTGGGTGTTTTGCCTGGAGAAATGGAGGCTCAAGGGAGAATTTATCACTCTCCACAACCCCTGACACAAGGTTACACAATTTAGCAATTAAACTGTAAGTTCTTCAGGTGAATACAGTATTTTGTCCCATCTTAAATGGGACTTGCATAGTGACTGGCATAAAGGGTCTCATCCCATTCACTCATATCAACATCAAACAACACCTGCAGGCAGTTTTAGGAGTCAACACCACTCCTCAAAGCCAGAGCTGCACTGGAGAAATGGGCCATGACAGCTAACACATCTCTGGGTAGTTTTAAACCAGCTCTGCATGGAATTGTAAGTCCTGGGTCTGGCAGCCCAAAAATATGACAGATTGGTTTGCATTTATTAAGGAATTCACATTCCTTCATGGTTTTAGGCAGCTGGCTTCACTGTGACAAGCAGGTGAGCAATTTTAAAGAAAATTTCTCTAGCATGCAAATCTTTCACGAAGTAGGTTCTTAATTTTCATGCACATTGACATCAGTTCCTTGGTTTTACACAGGCTGTGCAGAAAACAGACACACCAGGAAACAGAAGTTACCACAGGCTACTTCCAACATCTCAACATAAATTCTACCACATGAGACCGTGACAATCTCTCTGTATTGCCAGTACACATTTCTCTCTGTGAAAGGGGCTTGGTGCATCCAAAATACTTTGGACCACTATTTTAGGACATTTTATCTCATCCCCTACAAGTCCTCTTTCTTCTCCCCTCTAACTGAAAAGAAAGCCAAGGGTATCAAGACCAGGCATCTCTGTCTCCTGCTGGACAAAGGAATTCTGTATCAGGTATTCAACTACAATGGCCTGAATTTTGAATTTCACAAAATATCCTCAGCCCCGTGTCTGAAAACAGTAAGTAGTTATAAATTATACCATGTGGCCCAAAAAGTCAGCCAGCCATGAAGAAAAGGCAACCCTCCCTCTACAAATAACAGGGCTGACCTTTTCCACAGCAAGATATAATGCACCATCAATGTTCAACATTTTAAAGTAATATCTGAGCTCTAATAACAGTGCCCAGGCCTTGGGCCCATAATCCAGAAACACCAAAACCAGAGTTCCTATTCACCAGGTGCTCATCACTCCACGGTATCAGCAACAGCAGTGACTTTTCCAATGATTCAAAGGGCCCATCCTCCATCAAAGGCACTGAGTACTTGTTGCTTTGTAATCAGGAAAATCTAGGTCCAAATTCCAGCTGAATTCCTGATCTTATTCAACTCAGAATTGATTTCTACCTTTGCAATGGAAAAACAGCTTGAGGGCCAAAACCCTCAAAATTGAAGAAAACCAGATGCTTCGTCTAAGGGTATATTTCTTGGTCATAAAACCCAAAAGGTTCCTGTCCCATAAGCTCTCCTACTGCCTCCTGCACAGTCAGAGATCTTGCCTGTGTTTGAGTCCCCACAGCTTGGCCAGCCCACACCACAGTTCCATGTTCTGCATGGGAAATATTTTTGCACATATTGCTGGCAACTCATCTGTGCATCGAGATTAAAAAGCACAAAAAGGCTTCAGTGTCCATTTGGCTGCCAACTGTTTTTCATTCTGCATTCTGGAGGCAGGGTACTTGGTGGCCCAGCCCAAAGCAGCCAGTCCAGGAACACCTCTGTGTGTTTGACTAACCACACTGGCATTACAGCAATATTCCATCTGCCTAAGGCATTCCTGGAAGTCAGGACTAAGGTTCTGTGAAGTGTGTTTGAATGGAAATCACAAATGTGGCACTTCTGTGTTACTGAAAATCCTTGAGCCAGAACTGCCTCCAGTGCCAAGCACTGAGATTACTGGTGAAATTGGTGAAGGCTTCCTCTTCCTCCTCCTGTTTTATCAGCTTGTGTGAGATCTACAATCTATGTCTCTTAGCCATTTTTAGCATCTTACCTGCACAAAACAAACAGCCCAGAACAAAACCCAACCATGCCTCATCCAGGTCTGCCCCCAACCCTGCATGGACAGGCATCCCCTGGGATCAGTGCTCTGGAGCCAGCTGGATTCTTTCCCCTTTGTGCCCAAACCATTTAGAGGAAAGGGCAGAAGAGATTTTCAGTGCAGCAGGGTCTCACAATCAGATTTTTTCAGTACGTTCTGGGATGGGAGGATGGCTCTCCTCCCCCTCTCAGCAAGTCAGTCAGCCTGGAAAGAAGTGGGATGGAAAGCTCCATTCCTGATTTAAAATCATTTCAGGCTGAGGTTTTGCCAGAGGAATCACAGCTGTGACATGCCCACCACTCTAACCATGGTGAATGGATCTGGCCATGAATCGTTAAGCTCCCCAAGCATCCACTGCTCTCAGCCTGCCACTAATCACTCAAAATTCTGGCTCTCCGGTCTATTTGTTGTAAGAAATTGCTCCAATTCAAAAGGATGAGCTGGAAGTTTAATATTAATCAAAACAGGGCACGTACCAGCAGATATGCGGTTTAAGCCTAAGTGCGAGATAAAAGAAAATAATTGTGTTCACCAAATTCTACACGGACACGAGAAAAATGCCTCACCAGGGTTGAGGCCAAGCAGAGGCAGCCACCAGGCACCTCTTCCCAGCCACTGTGGGGCTGCAGCACCTGCAGAAGTGGAGTTTGGTGATTTTGGGTTTTTTTTTGGTTTGGTTTGGTTTTTTTTGTCCAAGAGCATTGTTGGTCCAGCCGGAGCACAAGTGAGCTGCAAACAAAATTTGTCATCTAAGCTGTTATCCAGGCTGCAGAGAGAAGTGGGAATCTGGGGACATAATTAATTTCATCTTAAGGCAGTTGTCCAGAGCAGATTAAATGGAACATCATTGGAGCTGGGAGATGGGAAGGACACCTGGCTGTGGGGCAGCAGCAGCACCCTGGGGCTCACCAGGGCTGAGATGCTGGAAACAGCTCCATTGAAAGCCTGGCAATATCTGAGCAGCTCCTTCCTTTGGAAACCCAGTCCTTGTTTGCAGACAAACCTGTTCAGCCCGTTTCTAATTAATTAAGTTCTGCTTTAAAACCAGTAACGGTGTGGCTGCACTCTGCAATTGTCCTCCAGTGTCAAAAAAATGATACATGTGTTAATATCCTGCACATTTTAGGCTCCGGGAAGCAAACTGACCCTGTGGAACAGTCATTAGTTGTTTTTTAATTAACTGCTCCACAATTTCTCCCAGATCTTGCAACAACTTGCAGAAATGGGGAAGCAAAGCAGCTCAGCAATAAACGGCAGCAGTTGTGCTCATATGCCAGAACAACTTTTGTTCTCATGGATGTTTGTCACAAGGCTGTCTCCCTTCTACCAGCACCAAATCTACATCAAATGGAGTTTTTAAAACAATGTAATGAGAGTACTCACCATTAAACTCCCATCTTCATTAGTATCTCATTTAAGGGCTGAATTTATATCCCGAAGCATCCTTAATTTATTGATTGTTTCCAGGAGGGTTTTTCTCCCGCATTATTTTTCTTTCTATTTAGCATCAATTAGTGGAATCTGGGCAATGATTCGGATTCAGGTTTTGACATGGAGGGCTACAGATGTTCAAATGATTTTACTAAGCTGCCACCAATGATCTCATGGGCAAAATTTCAAAACTGAAGGCTCCACCAAGACACAGCCACCTTGAGAGCGCTCAAACACACTGAGCAAGGCAGTCTGAGCCTATCCCCTCTCTCCTGCCCCAGGCATTGGATGGAGTTGATCAGGCATGCATTATGGAAAAAAACACTTGAAAGACCCTGGAAAACCATTGCAAGTTCCTTTTTACATTGCCTAATGTCTGATAGACAAAATCAGGGGAGAAAGAGATTCACAGAGGTAAGGAAATGACCTTTCAGATCCCCACCAGTACCAGGAATGGAGATCAGGAGAACGCCTCGAGCATCCATCCCCTCTGCAAACTCTCGGTGCAGCTCCCCCACCTGCTGAGGCTGCTGATGGACCCTGGACACACAGCCTGCCCACAGACAGCTCTGAGGAGCTCTGGAAATTCCTGGCTAGGTGCAGTGACCATCAGGGCCTCATTTGGCCACTGCCCCAGGAAAGGGCTCAGCCAAAACCATCACACAACACCCCCTTTTCTCCAGAAACTGAATAGCAAAGGGAGGGAGTGCTTACAAGAAGGGAAGGAGGCAGCATTCTGAAAGTGAGACATAAAAAGCCTGGAAGGAGTATGAGATCAATTAGGACCTTCTAATGACTGATCTAATCCCCCAAACCTCAACAGCTGCCATCTCCTCAGCTAACTCACTGCTGCTCTCCCAGCAGCTGATTGTGAGGGGCAAATCCTGCTGAATTACCTTATTCCAGAGCTAAACCTACAGTGTCCCTGGTCACACAGTCTGTTTCCGCTGGACTGGAGTGAGCAGCAATACCAGCAAAGAAAACCAAAAAGGTAAAAACATCTTTTAAGAAAAGCACTTCACTGAAATCTACATTGCATCCTAATACATGCAGCTTGAACAACTTCTCTTTCATTGATGTACCCTCCTATCTAACACCAGGCTCTCCCATTTCACTCTCTGGAGCAGGGGAAAAATGGGACACCCCCATCACTTCAAACCTGCCTCATTCGAGCCTCAGATGTTACCAGTTTCTTCCTGACCACCAGTTCAGAGCCTGCTGGAAATGGGGCAAGTAGCTCAGGTAACACCCTTAATTACAGCCTCCTGGCAGTGCCTTCTGCAGGGCTGTCAGGAGGGAGCTGCCCTGGGTGCAGGGAGCATCACTCAGGGTAAGTGTGCTGCCTGCTTAGAACAGGAGGTTGCTCTGAGTCAGAAAATAAGTGGGGAAAAAATCAATTCCGAAATTGAGACCGTTCACCAGCATCACTTGGAAGGCCTAATAACAGGGCAGTACTTGGACCTGCTCTGGTGTGGATCAATTCCTGACCCCTGCCCTGGGAGGGGAGGCTGTGGCCATCCCATTGCCCCAGGAAGTCACACGCTCCCACTGTGGCACAGAGCAGGTCCCCGCTCAGCACCCACAGCCACACCTGCATTCGCTGTTCTGCTGCTTCAGAAACCTCCCTGCAGCTGTGCAGGGACAGAGACGGGTGCTCACCAACCGTGGAACACACAGAGCCAGCCCAGCGTGGGTGTGAGCAGCTCTGCAGCCATGGCTGTATCACACGATGGCCAACACACCCACAGGGAGGATAGAATTTACAATTCCCATCTTCCCTTCTTCCCCCATTCCCCCCAGATCAGCCCCTGAGTGGCATTTGGCAGTGGCATCACCTGCATTGCTTTGGTTGTGGCCCCAGACAAGGTGCAGCCCCGAGCACCCAGTGGCTCAGAATAAAGGAGAGCTTGTCTCCAACAGATTCCATGTACCATCAGAAAAAAACTTCCATGTTGATCAGAAAAGGCCAGTGAAACTGAGGGGAGGAGGTTCAAGGGGCTCCCCACCAGAAAAAGCCAGTGGAACTGAGGGGAGGAGGAGGCTCAAGGGGCTCCCCACCACCACAGATGCTGCCCCATGTGCTACGTTGCCCTCTTCTGCTGCGAGAGGTTGTGTGCCAATCACATTGTAAATAAATTAAGGGCTGAGGTAGCACCTGCCCAGAAGAACTAGGGAGCTTCAAATGTACAGCTCTGGAACCTTGACTTCAGGAAAGCAGCAAAAAAAAAAGAAAAAAGCTCAAACCCACTCATTTGCTCAGTGGTAACCTCACAGAGCAGCACCGCATGGTACACACAAGGCATCATTTGAGCTTAAATGTGACCCCTGGGAAAGGAATATGTCAAAGGGCTGCAGCTGCCCAAAATGTTCCCATTTCCAGTTCACAAATCGCAAAGAGCTGCCAGAAATGAAGAAATGCTCAGCAGGCCCTAAGGCATCAAACCAAACCCTCGCTCCCCAGCAGGAGCAGTACAGATTGTGCTTGAAGGGAGAGCAGCTAGATGGAGAAGAAAAAAATACCAGGAAGTGTTTTGATGAGTTTCTATGAACTTGAAAAATCCTATCATTGGCTATAAAGTCACTGAGGAGATTGTGAATGGTGATTGTGCAGCTCTACAAGGTAATTTATCTCCCTGACCAGCACTTCGTAAACTGTCTACTGAACTGCCCTCTGTTAAAACTAAAGATATACAGACACTTGTAAACCTTATCGAGGGGAAAACAACTCAGATAATTTTACACATTTAAATGAAAACCAGATTCTTAGCTTTTCCAGGGAATGAAAATGTCAGCTCCGCTACCAGGGTCCAGTCACCCATGGAAGGGGGGCCAGGAACAGCAAAGCTGAAAAATTACTTGAAAAATGATGCATGTGGCTGCTCCCACTCCTCCCAGCTGTAGCAGAAAGCCGTTGGTTACTGTGCTAATTTTCTCAGCAACTTTACCAAGGCATGTCAAAAAAAGCAAATTATTTTTTGTTCTGCAGCATTTCCTCAAGCATTTGACTCCATTTCACCTGTATCAGGGAAAAGGTGTAAAGGAGTTCATATTTCTCAGAGAGAAAAAGGCTGTTTTGCTGTGGCAAATATAATTTTACAAGATCAAAGACCTCACCTTTCAATCATTACTTAATTCCAGGAATGGCAATTTAATCTTCATTATGTTACATCTAAGCAGGAGGAATGCAAGCTGAGTTAAAAGTCAGGATCCAAATTCAAAGGCTCCAGCATCTTTGTAGTACCCTCTCAAGTCCAAAGGCTAGAAACTTGCCTAGATTAGTTGGCAGAAACTTGTGGTAATCTCCCAAGTTCAAATGCTCTTGTGAAATTTCCATCCAATTGGGCGCATCTGAACTGGAACCAGAAGATAGTCTTGGTAAACAACCTGGAACTGGATCAATAGAAAGTGGGGCAGATCTGAAGATGAGACTCTGAAACTCCTCACATTTGAAAGGCATTAGGTGTCACTCTGAAATACCAGGGGCAGGGGAGGGAGAGGGGCACAGAGCGGGCAGAGCCCAGCCTGGGCACACAGCCAGCCCCTGGTGGCACTGCCAGCCCCGTGGTGGCACAGCCAGCCCCTGGTGGCACAGCCAGCCCCTGGTGGCACAGCCAGCCCTGTGGTGGCACAGCCATCCCTATGGTGGCACTGTCATCCCTGTAGTGACACAGCCAGCCCTGTGGTGGCACAGCCAGCCCTGTGGTGGCACAGCCATCCCTATGGTGGCACTGCCATCCCTGTAGTGACACAGCCAGCCCTGTGGTGGCACAGCCATCCCCATGGTGGCACTGCCATCCCTGTGGTGGCACAGCCAGCCCCTGGTGGCACAGCCAGCCCCGTGGTGGCACAGCCATCCCCGTGGTGGCACAGCCAGCCCTGTGGTGGCACAGCCAGCCCCGTGGTGGCACTGCCATCCCCCCGTGGTGGCACTGTCATCCCTGTAGTGACACAGCCATCCCCGTGGTGGCACAGCCATCCCTATGGTGGCACAGCCATCCCTGTGGTGGCACAGCCAGCCCCATGGTGGCACTGCCATCCCCGTGGTGGCACAGCCAGCCCCTGGTGGCACAGCCATCCCCGTGGTGGCACAGCCATCCCTGTGGTGGCACAGCCATCCCCTGGTGGCACAGCCAGCCCTGTGGTGGCACTGCCATCCCTGTGGTGACACAGCCAGCCCCATGGTGGCACAGCCAGCCCAGCAGGATGGCTCGGGTCAGGACGGGGTTTGCTCACGGGATCTGTGGGGCTGTGAGCTGGAGTGGCTGGGAAGTGCAGGCACAGAGGAGAACAATTACTGATTTAATCAGAGCAAGGAGTGCCATTGACAGGGGGAACCAGGGGACACCCAGCTGTTCCTCCAGCACAGCCCCTCTGATGCAGCCCCAGAGGTTTGGGAATTAATCAATAAGGAAAATCTTGCTGAGGACAGCCACTCCTCCCAGGCTGCAGACCTACACTGCTCTGATGGTGAAAACCAAAAATCAGGTTCAGTGGCCAGAACTTCTGCCCAGACTTGGGATTTCTGCCTCAGTTCTCAGCTTTCCCATACATTTTCCACTTGATTTAGTGCAGGGCCTTTAGCCACCTGTGTCCAGGTGCAAACCACAGACAAGTCCCTGCAGGA